>NC_087341.1:16735000-16740000 GCF_037043105.1 Vanessa tameamea
CCAGGGTGACAAGCTTTTTAAGCTTAATCAGCCCTCTGATGTGGTGTATCAGGGTATAGAGGGCGTCTTCGGTGCTCTTCTGGGGCATGAATCCGAACTGGCGAGTACTAAAACGCGGTATCAGCTGCCATTTAATCCTTGCTACTATCATCTTTTCCAGGACCTTCCCCAACACCGGCAGCAGGCCTATAGGTCTATAGGATTTGGGGTTCGTGTAATCTTCCTTGCCCGGTTTTCTCAGAGCCACCACTGTGGCTTCCTTCCAGATGTCCGGGAAGTATCCTATTTCTAGGCATTTGTTGTATAGGGCAAGGAAGGCGTCCGGGTCCTGGCATATAGCTCGACCACATATGTCCGCGGTGAAACCATCCGCCCCTGGAGCCTTCTTTGGATTAAATCCTCCGATCGCGGTCTTTAATTCCAGCATAATAAACGGCGGGTCGTGATGCTCATCATCCTGCCTGTCGTTTATTCGCTCTGCCGCCTCTCTGGTGCGGCGATGGTGGACATTGTCTGCGCTAGCGAGATCTTCGGGGTAGAACGTCTCAGCTAGCAAGTCAGCTGACTCTTTGGGGTTTAGGTGTGCTCCATCTTTGGTTAGGGTCAAGTCTTCTTGTCTCCTGGTGGTTTTCCTTATAATTCTATACACTCCGTCCCATATTCCTTCCCTATCCTGTTTCTCGCAGAACTGTTTCCAGCTTTTTATTTGGGCTTTCTTGGCTTGGCACTCATATTCTTCTTTCTTTTTCAGGTACTCTTCGACTACATGCTCTCTTCGGGATTTCGCGGCATTCTTGATCCTGCGTCTGTATCTCACCATGGTCCTCTTTAGTTGAGATAACTCTTCGCTCCACCACGGGATGGTAAGTACTATTTTATTGCTCTGTAAGGGTATACTTTTGTTGCATGCTGTCGTGATAGCGTGTATATATTTAATTATCACGTGCTTAAGGTCCTCTTTGTTGCATATTCTTTTTATATTTTCATGGTTGATTTCTTTTTCCATCTTTGCCTGCGCTAGAGTTTCAACAAAGAGGTGCCAATTTGCTTTTTTAGTATTGAAAATCCTTGTTGTTCTTTCAATTTTTATACCCTTACTTCTTTGCAGTTTGATGTTGAATAAAATAGTATTGTGGTCGGAGCTGGTGGTGGTTTGGTCTACCCTCCAATCTTCTATTAGTTCCAGCAGGTCAATTGAGCATGCAGTTATATCCACTATACTAGTGAACCTTCTGTTCCCCCGTATAGTGTCGAACGTGGGTGTCTTCCCTACGTTGAGTACCTGTAGTTCGGACTCTTCCAGGGTCCCGGACATTTCTTCTCCCCTGTGGTCCTCTATGGTGCTACCCCACCAGGTGCTCTTTGCGTTGCAGTCTCCTCCTATCAGTAGTTTTGTGGGGCCCAGCTCCTCTCTGATGTTCTTGATTTGGTCCAAGTATGGCCCTATGGGCTGATCCGGTTCGAAGTAGAAGGACACCGCTACGATTTCCCAGGCGCTGGTTCGGATCCTTACTACGACAATATTGTTGTTGGTAAGTTTCGGGCACTGGATGACATCCAAGTCGTCGTCGAAGACAACTATGGCTGCCTTCACAGTCCCATCTCCTATAACTGCGCTCTGGAAGACTCTCGCTCCGCGGTATTCCTTCATTCTTCTCACGCCGCCCACATATGGCTCCTGGACCAGCGCAAATGCGGTTTTGTGTTCACTGGCCTCTATCATGAGTTCGTTTGTTGCCAGTTCCTTACGCTGGAGGTTGGCTTGGGCTACTGCATATTTCCTGGTGAGGTTGCCTACCCTGGAACGGCTGGGGACCACCTTAGCAATAGGCTATCTTAGCCCTAGCTAGTGCCTCCCACCTTCTCCGTATCGGGCACTGGTCACTAAAAGCGTTGTGCTCAACGTCTTCCAGTTTTGCACTGGTGCAGTTTACGCAGCGTGGTGCTGCTCCGGCTATCCAGTCGGGGCATTTTTCTTTTAGGTGGAGTCCTCCACAATGACAACACTTGAGCTCGGTTTGCTTGCAGAAGCGCCTCCCATGTCCATAGCCTAGGCACATGGAGCATTGCACTAGTGGGGACTGGTCCAAGGCTGTTATTTTCTGCATGTCTATATGCACCGTTCCGGTTTCTAGTATTTTACTGTGGATAGCCGGAGAGACCCTGAGCACGACGTGTCTAGTGTGTGGATTCCTCGCTTTCTTGTAATATTTAATATCCACTCTATCGTCCGGTTTGTTGAGGCTGTGGAACACTGTCTTGTTTTGATTTCTCAAAGCCGTGAGGATTTCCTCTTCACTGTGCACGGCGAGAACATCTTTTAAAATTATCATGGGGTCTTGGTTTTTAACCTCCTCCACGTGTATGTGTTCCTCCACACACCTCAGCCGTTCCTTTAGTTTATCTCTCTCTTCTTTTGTTTTGCAGCCCACTATTACTTTTCGATCTTTGACTTTGCGCACCTTCTCCACCGTAATCCATCCATCTTTTGCGTTGACCGCTTTACGTACTCTTTCCAAAACTTGGTCTCCGGTGTCTTTGTCATCTTTTGGTGCGATTAGAATGGAGTGTAATGCCGGTTCCCTATGTTTCTGGTTTTTTGCTGCTGTTGCTGCTTCCGCATAGGTCCTCGGTTGTGTTGTCGCGGAATTTTGTAGGGTCGTGATGGCCTCTCGCACTTTCCCAACTTCGAGGTAGGTGTCTTCCATTTTTTTCATCTGTATTTTCAGTATTTCTATCACTTCCCTATTTTCTGTGTTTGCTTCTTCTCTTTCTGTCATTGTACCTTTCTCACTCTTCTCTTTTATGAAGGTACCGTCTCTTTTCGCTTGTCCTTTTTTCGTGTCTCCTGCCTCTTCCTTTATCAATTTGAACATTTCGTCCAGCGCCATTGTGATCCCGGCCTTCAGATCTGTCTTCAGATTGCGAGACTCACTAAGGTGGGTCTTCGCTTTCCGGAGCCAGATCCGGGCCTGGGTCACCCTGTCGGTGGACTTCACCTGCTCTTTATTCTTGCCCGGTGAAATGTTTAGCACTTCGGTTGAGGCTCGTTTTTGTCCTTCTTTTTTGTCTTGCGTTAGGTTCACTTTCTTAGTGAGTGGTCCTTTCGTTTCCCATTCTCCTATGCTTTTCCTGACTTGGGAAGTCTCACTTGTACTGGACGTTTCTGTCGTCTCAGTCTGGTTTGGTGGTGTCGAGATCATCCTGGGGCTCTTTTCCATACTTGTCCCTTTCACCGGGGTATGGAACATTTTAGGGGGAGCTGCGTCGTTTATTATAAATAAATCAAAGATTTAAAACTTAAACTATGTTCACTTGTCAAAAGACTAAGTAAACTTAATTAAAAACTTTTAAAAGTCCTATTTCAATAAATATTATAATTAAGTGAATGCTTAAAACTTAAACTATGTTCACTTGTCAAAAGACTAAGTAAACGTATGTAAAAAAAAAAAAAAAAATTTTTTTTTTTTTTTTATAAGTTGTCTTATTTTGATAAAATATTTTAATTTAGTGAAAAGTTAAAACTTAGCCTATGTTCACCTGTCAAAAGACTAAGTAAACGTATGTAAAATTTTTAAAATGTCTTATTTAGATAAAATTTCAATGTCAAATTTAGTAAAATGATATACACAATAAATTAAAATATTTTAAATTTTTAAAAGTAATTAATAAATGATAATAAATATTGGAAATGTTTTTGAGTGCTAAAATGTAAATGACCTAATTGATAATAATTTAAAGTATTCAAGTGTAAATGTTAATAATGTAGCTATAATTAAATAATTTAAATATTTTTTAAATTTGTAGGTTTAAAATTTTAAAGTGTATTGACTAGAATAATTATAGCTTAAAATGTCTTAGAGAGTTTAAAATTTAAGTGACAAGAAAGATTCAGTCCAGATTTTTAGAACTAGTGTTCTTACCGGTGTAAAAACGGTATTAACGGTGTTCTAAATGTCTATTTATTATCTAATTTATTATTTCTAATTTTCTTGTGTGCAGGTCTTGTTGCTTCGAGTCTTGCGTGCGAAGACGTTTCAGTGAGTTTTTTTTTTTTTTTTTTTTTTTTTTTTTTTTTTTTTTTTTTTTTTTTTTTTTTTTTTTTTTTTTTTTTTCCTATGTGTCACTTAGTTTCAGTTAGAATACTGTAATCTTGGTGCTGTAAAGTGCCACCAGTTAATAACTTTTTTTTTTTTTTTTTGAAGTTAAAATATAATGTCTGTATTTAAACGACAAACATGGATTGTTCACTTATATTACTAATTTTGCTAATATAATATCCCTGGTACCGAATAGCAGCACCAGAGGTCGTGTTAATTTAAGTTAAATTTAAATTTAATAAATTATACTGCAGATTTTTAGTTTAATTTTATTTCCAATATACAATTTTCAATTTTCCCAGTCAATTTAATAGCTATACTGAAGAACTTTATAATACTAGATGATGTTAATTAATGATTTTAGTACTTAACCTCTAGTGCAGTAATACGGCACCAGATGTCGTTATATATTAATTACATGTATATTTAATACTTATGTCGTTATATATTAATTACATGTATATTTAATACTTATAATACTAATTTTAAAATTTTAATTTTTTTTTTTTTTTTTATAAAGTTATTTCTATTTTATAATTATTAATAAGTAAGTACCACTATGACTAGGATAAATGTTTTTTATGTTAAGTTTTAATTTTTTCTTGGTGCTGTAAAGCGGCACCAGATGTCGTGTTGAGATTACAGTTTTTTAATTATAACAGTTATTAACGTTAAATTTAAATCACAATGTCAGTATTACAATTTTTAAAAATGTTTGTACTATGTAAATAATATCAGGTCAATGAATTACCAATTAGAGGAGTAACCTTATGTTCTCTTGGTGCTGTAAAGCGACACCAGATGTCGTGTTTGTAGAATATTATCAATTGGTCATATGTATTATTTAAATTTGTTAAAATATTAAGCCTATTTTCTTGGTACTGTATAACGGTACAAGAT
>NC_087341.1:16747500-16751148 GCF_037043105.1 Vanessa tameamea
TTAGGTTAGGTTAGGTTAGGTTAGGTTAGGTTAGGTTAGGTTAGGTTAGGTTAGGTTAGGTTAGGTTAGGTTAGGTTAGGTTAGGTTAGGTTAGGTTAGGTTAGGTTAGGTTAGGTTAGGTTAGGTTAGGTTAGGTTAGGTTAGGTTAGGTTAGGTTAGGTTAGGTTAGGTTAGGTTAGGTTAGGTTAGGTTAGGTTAGGTTAGGTTAGGTTAGGTTAGGTTAGGTTAGGTTAGGTTAGGTTAGGTTAGGTTAGGTTAGGTTAGGTTAGGTTAGGTTAGGTTAGGTTAGGTTAGGTTAGGTTAGGTTAGGTTAGGTTAGGTTAGGTTAGGTTAGGTTAGGTTAGGTTAGGTTAGGTTAGGTTAGGTTAGGTTAGGTTAGGTTAGGTTAGGTTAGGTTAGGTTAGGTTAGGTTAGGTTAGGTTAGGTTAGGTTAGGTTAGGTTAGGTTAGGTTAGGTTAGGTTAGGTTAGGTTAGGTTAGGTTAGGTTAGGTTAGGTTAGGTTAGGTTAGGTTAGGTTAGGTTAGGTTAGGTTAGGTTAGGTTAGGTTAGGTTAGGTTAGGTTAGGTTAGGTTAGGTTAGGTTAGGTTAGGTTAGGTTAGGTTAGGTTAGGTTAGGTTAGGTTAGGTTAGGTTAGGTTAGGTTAGGTTAGGTTAGGTTAGGTTAGGTTAGGTTAGGTTAGGTTAGGTTAGGTTAGGTTAGGTTAGGTTAGGTTAGGTTAGGTTAGGTTAGGTTAGGTTAGGTTAGGTTAGGTTAGGTTAGGTTAGGTTAGGTTAGGTTAGGTTAGGTTAGGTTAGGTTAGGTTAGGTTAGGTTAGGTTAGGTTAGGTTAGGTTAGGTTAGGTTAGGTTAGGTTAGGTTAGGTTAGGTTAGGTTAGGTTAGGTTAGGTTAGGTTAGGTTAGGTTAGGTTAGGTTAGGTTAGGTTAGGTTAGGTTAGGTTAGGTTAGGTTAGGTTAGGTTAGGTTAGGTTAGGTTAGGTTAGGTTAGGTTAGGTTAGGTTAGGTTAGGTTAGGTTAGGTTAGGTTAGGTTAGGTTAGGTTAGGTTAGGTTAGGTTAGGTTAGGTTAGGTTAGGTTAGGTTAGGTTAGGTTAGGTTAGGTTAGGTTAGGTTAGGTTAGGTTAGGTTAGGTTAGGTTAGGTTAGGTTAGGTTAGGTTAGGTTAGGTTAGGTTAGGTTAGGTTAGGTTAGGTTAGGTTAGGTTAGGTTAGGTTAGGTTAGGTTAGGTTAGGTTAGGTTAGGTTAGGTTAGGTTAGGTTAGGTTAGGTTAGGTTAGGTTAGGTTAGGTTAGGTTAGGTTAGGTTAGGTTAGGTTAGGTTAGGTTAGGTTAGGTTAGGTTAGGTTAGGTTAGGTTAGGTTAGGTTAGGTTAGGTTAGGTTAGGTTAGGTTAGGTTAGGTTAGGTTAGGTTAGGTTAGGTTAGGTTAGGTTAGGTTAGGTTAGGTTAGGTTAGGTTAGGTTAGGTTAGGTTAGGTTAGGTTAGGTTAGGTTAGGTTAGGTTAGGTTAGGTTAGGTTAGGTTAGGTTAGGTTAGGTTAGGTTAGGTTAGGTTAGGTTAGGTTAGGTTAGGTTAGGTTAGGTTAGGTTAGGTTAGGTTAGGTTAGGTTAGGTTAGGTTAGGTTAGGTTAGGTTAGGTTAGGTTAGGTTAGGTTAGGTTAGGTTAGGTTAGGTTAGGTTAGGTTAGGTTAGGTTAGGTTAGGTTAGGTTAGGTTAGGTTAGGTTAGGTTAGGTTAGGTTAGGTTAGGTTAGGTTAGGTTAGGTTAGGTTAGGTTAGGTTAGGTTAGGTTAGGTTAGGTTAGGTTAGGTTAGGTTAGGTTAGGTTAGGTTAGGTTAGGTTAGGTTAGGTTAGGTTAGGTTAGGTTAGGTTAGGTTAGGTTAGGTTAGGTTAGGTTAGGTTAGGTTAGGTTAGGTTAGGTTAGGTTAGGTTAGGTTAGGTTAGGTTAGGTTAGGTTAGGTTAGGTTAGGTTAGGTTAGGTTAGGTTAGGTTAGGTTAGGTTAGGTTAGGTTAGGTTAGGTTAGGTTAGGTTAGGTTAGGTTAGGTTAGGTTAGGTTAGGTTAGGTTAGGTTAGGTTAGGTTAGGTTAGGTTAGGTTAGGTTAGGTTAGGTTAGGTTAGGTTAGGTTAGGTTAGGTTAGGTTAGGTTAGGTTAGGTTAGGTTAGGTTAGGTTAGGTTAGGTTAGGTTAGGTTAGGTTAGGTTAGGTTAGGTTAGGTTAGGTTAGGTTAGGTTAGGTTAGGTTAGGTTAGGTTAGGTTAGGTTAGGTTAGGTTAGGTTAGGTTAGGTTAGGTTAGGTTAGGTTAGGTTAGGTTAGGTTAGGTTAGGTTAGGTTAGGTTAGGTTAGGTTAGGTTAGGTTAGGTTAGGTTAGGTTAGGTTAGGTTAGGTTAGGTTAGGTTAGGTTAGGTTAGGTTAGGTTAGGTTAGGTTAGGTTAGGTTAGGTTAGGTTAGGTTAGGTTAGGTTAGGTTAGGTTAGGTTAGGTTAGGTTAGGTTAGGTTAGGTTAGGTTAGGTTAGGTTAGGTTAGGTTAGGTTAGGTTAGGTTAGGTTAGGTTAGGTTAGGTTAGGTTAGGTTAGGTTAGGTTAGGTTAGGTTAGGTTAGGTTAGGTTAGGTTAGGTTAGGTTAGGTTAGGTTAGGTTAGGTTAGGTTAGGTTAGGTTAGGTTAGGTTAGGTTAGGTTAGGTTAGGTTAGGTTAGGTTAGGTTAGGTTAGGTTAGGTTAGGTTAGGTTAGGTTAGGTTAGGTTAGGTTAGGTTAGGTTAGGTTAGGTTAGGTTAGGTTAGGTTAGGTTAGGTTAGGTTAGGTTAGGTTAGGTTAGGTTAGGTTAGGTTAGGTTAGGTTAGGTTAGGTTAGGTTAGGTTAGGTTAGGTTAGGTTAGGTTAGGTTAGGTTAGGTTAGGTTAGGTTAGGTTAGGTTAGGTTAGGTTAGGTTAGGTTAGGTTAGGTTAGGTTAGGTTAGGTTAGGTTAGGTTAGGTTAGGTTAGGTTAGGTTAGGTTAGGTTAGGTTAGGTTAGGTTAGGTTAGGTTAGGTTAGGTTAGGTTAGGTTAGGTTAGGTTAGGTTAGGTTAGGTTAGGTTAGGTTAGGTTAGGTTAGGTTAGGTTAGGTTAGGTTAGGTTAGGTTAGGTTAGGTTAGGTTAGGTTAGGTTAGGTTAGGTTAGGTTAGGTTAGGTTAGGTTAGGTTAGGTTAGGTTAGGTTAGGTTAGGTTAGGTTAGGTTAGGTTAGGTTAGGTTAGGTTAGGTTAGGTTAGGTTAGGTTAGGTTAGGTTAGGTTAGGTTAGGTTAGGTTAGGTTAGGTTAGGTTAGGTTAGGTTAGGTTAGGTTAGGTTAGGTTAGGTTAGGTTAGGTTAGGTTAGGTTAGGTTAGGTTAGGTTAGGTTAGGTTAGGTTAGGTTAGGTTAGGTTAGGTTAGGTTAGGTTAGGTTAGGTTAGGTTAGGTTAGGTTAGGTTAGGTTAGGTTAGGTTAGGTTAGGTTAGGTTAGGTTAGGTTAGGTTAGGTTAGGTTAGGTTAGGTTAGGTTAGGTTAGGTTAGGTTAGGTTAGGTTAGGTTAGGTTAGGTTAGGTTAGGTTAGGTTAGGTTAGGTGAGGTTAGGTTAGGTTAGGTTAGGTTAGGTTAGGTTAGGTTAGGTTAGGTTAGGTTAGGTTAGGTTAGGTTAGGTTAGGTTAGGTTA
>NW_026974773.1:0-5000 GCF_037043105.1 Vanessa tameamea
GCATCTGTGCTCAGAGCGCGCCTGCATTCACGGATTGGAAACGAGACGCCTCGGGAGTGCGAGAGATCGATCGAGACCGAAGCTCCATCCTCCCTGAGCGCGCGTGTTTAGCGCGCGCCTTCACTTTCGTTGCGCCTTTCAGTTTTATGTATAAATATCTCAATGACTCGCACACATGCTAGACTCCTTGGTCCGTGTTTCAAGACGGGTCCTGCGAGTGCCCGAAAATGAATCATCGCAGACGGATACGCGCACAGTCCGAGACAACACGGCAGCGACGACAGCAGCGCCGCGTCGACGTCCGCACTCGGGCAGGACATCGACAAACGACGTTCGCTTGCGTCGGGCCGGACGCGCGTGAGACGCGTGCGCGATTCGTATTATAAGTACGATTTTGTACTACCGTCCGACGGCCGGTCGGCCACCGTCACGGTCCAATAGACGTGCGCGAACACGACGACTGGACTCCCGAACGGCGCTTAGACCGACATCGAACGGGTCGCGATGTATTACTGAGAGAGAAGTGCACGCCGTCGACGAACGTCGACGGACGCGACCCGTGCCCCACGACGCACCCGCGAGGGGGGTTATGAGACATCGAGGCGCGCGCCCGTACGCCGTCGAATGACGATGAATCTCTCCGTTCGTTCATTCGAGTTTCGCAGGTTTACCCCTGAACGGTTTCACGTACTCTTGAACTCTCTCTTCAAAGTTCTTTTCAACTTTCCCTCACGGTACTTGTTCGCTATCGGTCTCGCGGTAATATTTAGCCTTAGATGGAGTTTACCACCCACTTAGGGCTGCACTCTCAAGCAACCCGACTCTGAGGAGCGTACCTCTCGCCGTCTCGCTCCGTCGCTACGGGCCTGGCACCCTCTACGGGAAAACGGCCCCGTTCAAGACGAACTTGGACAGGAGTGGCGACGACGAGAAAGCGATACCTCCCGAACACCACATCTCCCGCGATCGTTACAACCGCGGGATTCAGTGCTGGGCTATTTCCTGTTCGCTCGCCGCTACTAAGGAAATCCTGGTTAGTTTCTTTTCCTCCGCTTACTAATATGCTTAAATTCGGCGGGTGATCCTCCCTGATCTGAGGCCAACGATAAAAAAAACGAGGCAGACGCGATATCCGTCAACGCGACGGCGCCGCTTTCGTCGAGACGAGAGAGAATTTTCATTCCGGTCGTTCCGACGTCGGCGTCGACGCGCTCTTCGGACGTCGAGTCCGCCTACTCGATATACGAATGTTTCGATGTCATCACGTAAACTATGCGCGCGCGCGCGCTTTATGTACACTCGTATATAAACGTTCGTAACGATCGCGGAGCTTTTGTATTCGAAATTTTGACATTAGAAAATAAACAAAAGAAACGCACATACTCATCTCGAGACGAGAAGAGATCACCTAAACTCCGATTACCCCCTCTTCGAATTATCGAGAACAACTCAATGAAACGATCGAAAGGTCGGAGATGGGCGCTCCTCGTCTGGCGACGAGCGACGCTCTCAGTCTCTCTGACGTCGCATATAACGAAACTCCGTGACGTGAACGTACACACGAACGTATATAAAAAATATACATAATATAAATTATATATACACGCACGCATGTAAACGTAAACATACATACACATCGTCGTATTTGTTATATTTGAACGGACCGAGAACGAAATGCGTATATTAAGTATTATATTTAAACACGTAATAACGATCTCGAACGCGGATACCGTCATATGTTCGAGTCGAACGTCAAAGTCTTTTACTTCGGTTAAGACGTAAAGAGACGAGACATTAAACGTTCGAACAGTGTGGTTTATATTTTTATACAGCCGGCCCTCAGACAGGAGTGGTCCTGGATGTTTCTCCACGGACCGCAATGTGCGTTCGAAATGTCGATGTTCAAATGTGTCCTGCAGTTCACACTATGACGCGCAGTTAACTGCGTTCTTCATCGACCCGCGAGCCAAGTGATCCACCGTCCAGGGTAATGGTTTTGTTAATTTTTTTGTTGTATAATTTCTACGATCACTCGAACGATTCTATACGCCAGAGTGATATTAGTTAGTTTTTTATTTTTATTTTTTTTTTTTTTTTTGTTTTTTTCTCTTCTTTTTAGTATATAGAGAAAAATTCAAAAATTAAAAAAAAATAAATAAAATAAAATAAAAAAAAAAAAAAAAAGTACAAAACAAAAAAAAAAAAATATACATTTTATTTGAAGATGACGTATGTGCGTTGACACATCGTACTTTCCTCGAAATCGACATCGAAAAATATCAGTATAGGACGCGTTACACGACTCTCCGACTCGAGAACGAGAGAATCGCGTCCTCGCATCGAAACGACACATTCCGAACGTCGATTTTTGTGTTTTAGAATTTTATTATCGTTCATCATCGCACTCATTCGAGATAGATAATTTACGTTAATGATCCTTCCGCAGGTTCCCCTACGGAAACCTTGTTACGACTTTTACTTCCTCTAAATGATCAAGTTTGGTCAACTTCCCAGCAACGCCGACGGCCGTGAAGCCACCGCGTGTCGGTCCGAAGACCTCACTAAATCATTCAATCGGTAGTAGCGACGGGCGGTGTGTACAAAGGGCAGGGACGTAATCAACGCGAGCTTATGACTCGCGCTTACTAGGAATTCCTCGTTTATGGGGGATAATTGCAAACCCCAATCCCCAGCACGAAGGAGTTTCAACGGGTTGCCCGGGCCTCTAGGCCAGGGAGAACATGCTGATTCCTTCAGTGTAGCGCGCGTGCGGCCCAGGACATCTAAGGGCATCACAGACCTGTTATTGCTCAATCTCGTGCGGCTCGAAGCCGCCGGTCCCTCTAAGAAGAATTTTAATACGCCGCCAGTGAGTTGCTCGACCGAAATCGAGCACACCTAAATGACGACGCCTATTTAGCAGGCTAGAGTCTCGTTCGTTACCGGAATTAACCAGACAAATCGCTCCACCAACTAAGAACGGCCATGCACCACCACCCACCGAATCAAGAAAGAGCTATTAATCTGTCAATCCTTCCGGTGTCCGGGCCTGGTGAGATTTCCCGTGTTGAGTCAAATTAAGCCGCAGGCTCCACTCCTGGTGGTGCCCTTCCGTCAATTCCTTTAAGTTTCAGCTTTGCAACCATACTCCCCCCGGAGTCCAAAATCTTTGGTTTCCCGGAAGCTGCCCGCCGAGCCATTGTAGTAACGTCGGCGGATCGCTAGATGACATATTTACGGTTAGAACTAGGGCGGTATCTAATCGCCTTCGAACCTCTAACTTTCGTTCTTGATTGATGAAAACACCTTTGGCAAATGCTTTCGCTGATGTTCGTCTTGCGACGATCCAAGAATTTCACCTCTAACGTCGCAATACGAATGCCCCCAGTTATCCCTATTAATCATTACCTCGGAGTTCTGAAAACCAACAAAATAGAACCGAGATCATATTCTATTATTCCATGCACGAAATATTCAAGCGGCATTTTGAGCCCGCTTTGAGCACTCTAATTTGTTCAAAGTAAAATTGTCGGCCCATCTCGACACTCACTGAAGAGCACCGCGATAGGATTTTGATATTGAACCGGCGTTTTACCGCCGGCTCACCGACGATATGCTCCGCAGACGTGTCAGTATCACCGCGGATGCGGTGCACCGACAGCGCGGCGCACAAATGCAACTACGAGCTTTTTAACCGCAACAATTTTAGTATACGCTATTGGAGCTGGAATTACCGCGGCTGCTGGCACCAGACTTGCCCTCCAATTGTTCCTCGTTAAAATATTTAAAGTGTACTCATTCCGATTACGAGGCCTCGAAAGAGTCCCGTATCGTTATTTTTCGTCACTACCTCCCCGTGCCGGGAGTGGGTAATTTGCGCGCCTGCTGCCTTCCTTGGATGTGGTAGCCGTTTCTCAGGCTCCCTCTCCGGAATCGAACCCTGATTCCCCGTTACCCGTGACAACCATGGTAGTCGCAGAAACTACCATCGAAAGTTGATAAGGCAGACATTTGAAAGATGCGTCGCCGGTACTGGACCATGCGATCGGCAAAAGTTATCCAGATTCATCAAAATTAACGACTTCGGACGAGACGCCCTCCGTCGATTGGTTTTGATCTAATAAAAGCACTCATCCCATCACTGGTCAGAGTTCTGATTGCATGTATTAGCTCTAGAATTACCACAGTTATCCAAGTAACTGAGTAAGATCTAAGGAACCAAAACTGATATATTGAGCCATTCGCGGTATCGCCTTAATACGGCTTGCACTGAGACATGCATGGCTTAATCTTTGAGACAAGCATATAACTACTGGCAGGATCAACCAGGGAGCTAACATAGACTTGTTGAAGTCGTCAAACTCTCTTCTCGTTTCATATTCACATATAAAATACACACACACACGCGAGGCACGCACGCACGCACGCATGCATGCATGCATGCACGCATGTATGTATGTATGTACCATATACGCACAGTATGAAACGAGCGTCTTACCGTATCGTCAATCGCGTTAGACGCGATAGATTTTAACGGTTGACTCTTTTATAATTCAAACGAGACACTCGCTCGCGCGCGCTCGCGCGCTCCCCCGCGCTTTATATATTTATCGAGACGATATTTATATATCGCGACGGCGGCGGCGGCGGCGGCGGCGACGGCGGCGTCGTCACATAATGACACATCACGGTCACGAATTCGAACGTTCTAAACGAGATCGAGTTTATTTTAAAATAACACTTCGCACACGACGTGTACGTATGTATTGTTCAACGATTATTATCGTAAAACATTGGGATCGACGCCCGGTGTTTGAGTGATCGTACCGATACTCGGGTTATGTATTTTTTGTACATGATAAATGAAAAATAAAAAGAATTTTAGAAACGACCGTTTTCATGATATAATATCAAAATTATACACATTATACGAATACACTGAATCTTTTAAAAACTCTGGTCTCTAACACGTTTCCTTCTCATATGTGTCGTGTCACGAC
>NW_026974773.1:12500-15000 GCF_037043105.1 Vanessa tameamea
ACGGGTTGCCCGGGCCTCTAGGCCAGGGAGAACATGCTGATTCCTTCAGTGTAGCGCGCGTGCGGCCCAGGACATCTAAGGGCATCACAGACCTGTTATTGCTCAATCTCGTGCGGCTCGAAGCCGCCGGTCCCTCTAAGAAGAATTTTAATACGCCGCCAGTGAGTTGCTCGACCGAAATCGAGCACACCTAAATGACGACGCCTATTTAGCAGGCTAGAGTCTCGTTCGTTACCGGAATTAACCAGACAAATCGCTCCACCAACTAAGAACGGCCATGCACCACCACCCACCGAATCAAGAAAGAGCTATTAATCTGTCAATCCTTCCGGTGTCCGGGCCTGGTGAGATTTCCCGTGTTGAGTCAAATTAAGCCGCAGGCTCCACTCCTGGTGGTGCCCTTCCGTCAATTCCTTTAAGTTTCAGCTTTGCAACCATACTCCCCCCGGAGTCCAAAATCTTTGGTTTCCCGGAAGCTGCCCGCCGAGCCATTGTAGTAACGTCGGCGGATCGCTAGATGACATATTTACGGTTAGAACTAGGGCGGTATCTAATCGCCTTCGAACCTCTAACTTTCGTTCTTGATTGATGAAAACACCTTTGGCAAATGCTTTCGCTGATGTTCGTCTTGCGACGATCCAAGAATTTCACCTCTAACGTCGCAATACGAATGCCCCCAGTTATCCCTATTAATCATTACCTCGGAGTTCTGAAAACCAACAAAATAGAACCGAGATCATATTCTATTATTCCATGCACGAAATATTCAAGCGGCATTTTGAGCCCGCTTTGAGCACTCTAATTTGTTCAAAGTAAAATTGTCGGCCCATCTCGACACTCACTGAAGAGCACCGCGATAGGATTTTGATATTGAACCGGCGTTTTACCGCCGGCTCACCGACGATATGCTCCGCAGACGTGTCAGTATCACCGCGGATGCGGTGCACCGACAGCGCGGCGCACAAATGCAACTACGAGCTTTTTAACCGCAACAATTTTAGTATACGCTATTGGAGCTGGAATTACCGCGGCTGCTGGCACCAGACTTGCCCTCCAATTGTTCCTCGTTAAAATATTTAAAGTGTACTCATTCCGATTACGAGGCCTCGAAAGAGTCCCGTATCGTTATTTTTCGTCACTACCTCCCCGTGCCGGGAGTGGGTAATTTGCGCGCCTGCTGCCTTCCTTGGATGTGGTAGCCGTTTCTCAGGCTCCCTCTCCGGAATCGAACCCTGATTCCCCGTTACCCGTGACAACCATGGTAGTCGCAGAAACTACCATCGAAAGTTGATAAGGCAGACATTTGAAAGATGCGTCGCCGGTACTGGACCATGCGATCGGCAAAAGTTATCCAGATTCATCAAAATTAACGACTTCGGACGAGACGCCCTCCGTCGATTGGTTTTGATCTAATAAAAGCACTCATCCCATCACTGGTCAGAGTTCTGATTGCATGTATTAGCTCTAGAATTACCACAGTTATCCAAGTAACTGAGTAAGATCTAAGGAACCAAAACTGATATATTGAGCCATTCGCGGTATCGCCTTAATACGGCTTGCACTGAGACATGCATGGCTTAATCTTTGAGACAAGCATATAACTACTGGCAGGATCAACCAGGGAGCTAACATAGACTTGTTGAAGTCGTCAAACTCTCTTCTCGTTTCATATTCACATATAAAATACACACACACACGCGAGGCACGCACGCACGCACGCATGCATGCATGCATGCACGCATGTATGTATGTATGTACCATATACGCACAGTATGAAACGAGCGTCTTACCGTATCGTCAATCGCGTTAGACGCGATAGATTTTAACGGTTGACTCTTTTATAATTCAAACGAGACACTCGCTCGCGCGCGCTCGCGCGCTCCCCCGCGCTTTATATATTTATCGAGACGATATTTATATATCGCGACGGCGGCGGCGGCGGCGGCGGCGACGGCGGCGTCGTCACATAATGACACATCACGGTCACGAATTCGAACGTTCTAAACGAGATCGAGTTTATTTTAAAATAACACTTCGCACACGACGTGTACGTATGTATTGTTCAACGATTATTATCGTAAAACATTGGGATCGACGCCCGGTGTTTGAGTGATCGTACCGATACTCGGGTTATGTATTTTTTGTACATGATAAATGAAAAATAAAAAGAATTTTAGAAACGACCGTTTTCATGATATAATATCAAAATTATACACATTATACGAATACATTGAATCTTTTAAAAACTCTGGTCTCTAACACGTTTCCTTCTCATATGTGTCGTGTCACGACGTCGCACAGATCTACTACAATGAATCGACACTATTCCATGAGGATAGATTGTAGAGAAGAGCGCGACGACGACGACGATAAGAGGAAGCGCATGTGAGGCAGAGAGATTTACGTGCGTCCGTCGGTCGGCACAGTTTTACAGAACGAAAAAAAAAAAAAGAATCTTTTCATCATTTCCACGTGTCAGTGAATATTGTATGTTGTCCCC
>NW_026974773.1:20000-25000 GCF_037043105.1 Vanessa tameamea
GTCGGCCACCGTCACGGTCCAATAGACGTGCGCGAACACGACGACTGGACTCCCGAACGGCGCTTAGACCGACATCGAACGGGTCGCGATGTATTACTGAGAGAGAAGTGCACGCCGTCGACGAACGTCGACGGACGCGACCCGTGCCCCACGACGCACCCGCGAGGGGGGTTATGAGACATCGAGGCGCGCGCCCGTACGCCGTCGAATGACGATGAATCTCTCCGTTCGTTCATTCGAGTTTCGCAGGTTTACCCCTGAACGGTTTCACGTACTCTTGAACTCTCTCTTCAAAGTTCTTTTCAACTTTCCCTCACGGTACTTGTTCGCTATCGGTCTCGCGGTAATATTTAGCCTTAGATGGAGTTTACCACCCACTTAGGGCTGCACTCTCAAGCAACCCGACTCTGAGGAGCGTACCTCTCGCCGTCTCGCTCCGTCGCTACGGGCCTGGCACCCTCTACGGGAAAACGGCCCCGTTCAAGACGAACTTGGACAGGAGTGGCGACGACGAGAAAGCGATACCTCCCGAACACCACATCTCCCGCGATCGTTACAACCGCGGGATTCAGTGCTGGGCTATTTCCTGTTCGCTCGCCGCTACTAAGGAAATCCTGGTTAGTTTCTTTTCCTCCGCTTACTAATATGCTTAAATTCGGCGGGTGATCCTCCCTGATCTGAGGCCAACGATAAAAAAAACGAGGCAGACGCGATATCCGTCAACGCGACGGCGCCGCTTTCGTCGAGACGAGAGAGAATTTTCATTCCGGTCGTTCCGACGTCGGCGTCGACGCGCTCTTCGGACGTCGAGTCCGCCTACTCGATATACGAATGTTTCGATGTCATCACGTAAACTATGCGCGCGCGCGCGCTTTATGTACACTCGTATATAAACGTTCGTAACGATCGCGGAGCTTTTGTATTCGAAATTTTGACATTAGAAAATAAACAAAAGAAACGCACATACTCATCTCGAGACGAGAAGAGATCACCTAAACTCCGATTACCCCCTCTTCGAATTATCGAGAACAACTCAATGAAACGATCGAAAGGTCGGAGATGGGCGCTCCTCGTCTGGCGACGAGCGACGCTCTCAGTCTCTCTGACGTCGCATATAACGAAACTCCGTGACGTGAACGTACACACGAACGTATATAAAAAATATACATAATATAAATTATATATACACGCACGCATGTAAACGTAAACATACATACACATCGTCGTATTTGTTATATTTGAAC
The DNA here is from genome assembly GCF_037043105.1 of Vanessa tameamea. Taxonomy (NCBI): domain Eukaryota; kingdom Metazoa; phylum Arthropoda; class Insecta; order Lepidoptera; family Nymphalidae; genus Vanessa; species Vanessa tameamea. The sequence goes on from NW_026974773.1 coordinate 21,245, forward strand.
GGACCGAGAACGAAATGCGTATATTAAGTATTATATTTAAACACGTAATAACGATCTCGAACGCGGATACCGTCATATGTTCGAGTCGAACGTCAAAGTCTTTTACTTCGGTTAAGACGTAAAGAGACGAGACATTAAACGTTCGAACAGTGTGGTTTATATTTTTATACAGCCGGCCCTCAGACAGGAGTGGTCCTGGATGTTTCTCCACGGACCGCAATGTGCGTTCGAAATGTCGATGTTCAAATGTGTCCTGCAGTTCACACTATGACGCGCAGTTAACTGCGTTCTTCATCGACCCGCGAGCCAAGTGATCCACCGTCCAGGGTAATGGTTTTGTTAATTTTTTTGTTGTATAATTTCTACGATCACTCGAACGATTCTATACGCCAGAGTGATATTAGTTAGTTTTTTATTTTTATTTTTTTTTTTTTTTTTGTTTTTTTCTCTTCTTTTTAGTATATAGAGAAAAATTCAAAAATTAAAAAAAAATAAATAAAATAAAATAAAAAAAAAAAAAAAAAGTACAAAACAAAAAAAAAAAAATATACATTTTATTTGAAGATGACGTATGTGCGTTGACACATCGTACTTTCCTCGAAATCGACATCGAAAAATATCAGTATAGGACGCGTTACACGACTCTCCGACTCGAGAACGAGAGAATCGCGTCCTCGCATCGAAACGACACATTCCGAACGTCGATTTTTGTGTTTTAGAATTTTATTATCGTTCATCATCGCACTCATTCGAGATAGATAATTTACGTTAATGATCCTTCCGCAGGTTCCCCTACGGAAACCTTGTTACGACTTTTACTTCCTCTAAATGATCAAGTTTGGTCAACTTCCCAGCAACGCCGACGGCCGTGAAGCCACCGCGTGTCGGTCCGAAGACCTCACTAAATCATTCAATCGGTAGTAGCGACGGGCGGTGTGTACAAAGGGCAGGGACGTAATCAACGCGAGCTTATGACTCGCGCTTACTAGGAATTCCTCGTTTATGGGGGATAATTGCAAACCCCAATCCCCAGCACGAAGGAGTTTCAACGGGTTGCCCGGGCCTCTAGGCCAGGGAGAACATGCTGATTCCTTCAGTGTAGCGCGCGTGCGGCCCAGGACATCTAAGGGCATCACAGACCTGTTATTGCTCAATCTCGTGCGGCTCGAAGCCGCCGGTCCCTCTAAGAAGAATTTTAATACGCCGCCAGTGAGTTGCTCGACCGAAATCGAGCACACCTAAATGACGACGCCTATTTAGCAGGCTAGAGTCTCGTTCGTTACCGGAATTAACCAGACAAATCGCTCCACCAACTAAGAACGGCCATGCACCACCACCCACCGAATCAAGAAAGAGCTATTAATCTGTCAATCCTTCCGGTGTCCGGGCCTGGTGAGATTTCCCGTGTTGAGTCAAATTAAGCCGCAGGCTCCACTCCTGGTGGTGCCCTTCCGTCAATTCCTTTAAGTTTCAGCTTTGCAACCATACTCCCCCCGGAGTCCAAAATCTTTGGTTTCCCGGAAGCTGCCCGCCGAGCCATTGTAGTAACGTCGGCGGATCGCTAGATGACATATTTACGGTTAGAACTAGGGCGGTATCTAATCGCCTTCGAACCTCTAACTTTCGTTCTTGATTGATGAAAACACCTTTGGCAAATGCTTTCGCTGATGTTCGTCTTGCGACGATCCAAGAATTTCACCTCTAACGTCGCAATACGAATGCCCCCAGTTATCCCTATTAATCATTACCTCGGAGTTCTGAAAACCAACAAAATAGAACCGAGATCATATTCTATTATTCCATGCACGAAATATTCAAGCGGCATTTTGAGCCCGCTTTGAGCACTCTAATTTGTTCAAAGTAAAATTGTCGGCCCATCTCGACACTCACTGAAGAGCACCGCGATAGGATTTTGATATTGAACCGGCGTTTTACCGCCGGCTCACCGACGATATGCTCCGCAGACGTGTCAGTATCACCGCGGATGCGGTGCACCGACAGCGCGGCGCACAAATGCAACTACGAGCTTTTTAACCGCAACAATTTTAGTATACGCTATTGGAGCTGGAATTACCGCGGCTGCTGGCACCAGACTTGCCCTCCAATTGTTCCTCGTTAAAATATTTAAAGTGTACTCATTCCGATTACGAGGCCTCGAAAGAGTCCCGTATCGTTATTTTTCGTCACTACCTCCCCGTGCCGGGAGTGGGTAATTTGCGCGCCTGCTGCCTTCCTTGGATGTGGTAGCCGTTTCTCAGGCTCCCTCTCCGGAATCGAACCCTGATTCCCCGTTACCCGTGACAACCATGGTAGTCGCAGAAACTACCATCGAAAGTTGATAAGGCAGACATTTGAAAGATGCGTCGCCGGTACTGGACCATGCGATCGGCAAAAGTTATCCAGATTCATCAAAATTAACGACTTCGGACGAGACGCCCTCCGTCGATTGGTTTTGATCTAATAAAAGCACTCATCCCATCACTGGTCAGAGTTCTGATTGCATGTATTAGCTCTAGAATTACCACAGTTATCCAAGTAACTGAGTAAGATCTAAGGAACCAAAACTGATATATTGAGCCATTCGCGGTATCGCCTTAATACGGCTTGCACTGAGACATGCATGGCTTAATCTTTGAGACAAGCATATAACTACTGGCAGGATCAACCAGGGAGCTAACATAGACTTGTTGAAGTCGTCAAACTCTCTTCTCGTTTCATATTCACATATAAAATACACACACACACGCGAGGCACGCACGCACGCACGCATGCATGCATGCATGCACGCATGTATGTATGTATGTACCATATACGCACAGTATGAAACGAGCGTCTTACCGTATCGTCAATCGCGTTAGACGCGATAGATTTTAACGGTTGACTCTTTTATAATTCAAACGAGACACTCGCTCGCGCGCGCTCGCGCGCTCCCCCGCGCTTTATATATTTATCGAGACGATATTTATATATCGCGACGGCGGCGGCGGCGGCGGCGGCGACGGCGGCGTCGTCACATAATGACACATCACGGTCACGAATTCGAACGTTCTAAACGAGATCGAGTTTATTTTAAAATAACACTTCGCACACGACGTGTACGTATGTATTGTTCAACGATTATTATCGTAAAACATTGGGATCGACGCCCGGTGTTTGAGTGATCGTACCGATACTCGGGTTATGTATTTTTTGTACATGATAAATGAAAAATAAAAAGAATTTTAGAAACGACCGTTTTCATGATATAATATCAAAATTATACACATTATACGAATACATTGAATCTTTTAAAAACTCTGGTCTCTAACACGTTTCCTTCTCATATGTGTCGTGTCACGACGTCGCACAGATCTACTACAATGAATCGACACTATTCCATGAGGATAGATTGTAGAGAAGAGCGCGACGACGACGACGATAAGAGGAAGCGCATGTGAGGCAGAGAGATTTACGTGCGTCCGTCGGTCGGCACAGTTTTACAGAACGAAAAAAAAAAAAAGAATCTTTTCATCATTTCCACGTGTCAGTGAATATTGTATGTTGTCCCCCCAGCGGTCGCGACGATTCGTACGTACATAGGTAATACTACGTGTAAAGTATAATATAACGCGATACGACGAATCGAGACGCCAGAGAGACGCAACAACGACGACGACGAAAGGAAACGATAATAAATTTTTATTTTTCGTTATACAAGAGTACTACTGTGATCGGTCACTTCGCGTCTCGCATCAAATTTCAATGTTCGACGTTCGA
>NW_026974773.1:30000-35000 GCF_037043105.1 Vanessa tameamea
CGTCGAATGACGATGAATCTCTCCGTTCGTTCATTCGAGTTTCGCAGGTTTACCCCTGAACGGTTTCACGTACTCTTGAACTCTCTCTTCAAAGTTCTTTTCAACTTTCCCTCACGGTACTTGTTCGCTATCGGTCTCGCGGTAATATTTAGCCTTAGATGGAGTTTACCACCCACTTAGGGCTGCACTCTCAAGCAACCCGACTCTGAGGAGCGTACCTCTCGCCGTCTCGCTCCGTCGCTACGGGCCTGGCACCCTCTACGGGAAAACGGCCCCGTTCAAGACGAACTTGGACAGGAGTGGCGACGACGAGAAAGCGATACCTCCCGAACACCACATCTCCCGCGATCGTTACAACCGCGGGATTCAGTGCTGGGCTATTTCCTGTTCGCTCGCCGCTACTAAGGAAATCCTGGTTAGTTTCTTTTCCTCCGCTTACTAATATGCTTAAATTCGGCGGGTGATCCTCCCTGATCTGAGGCCAACGATAAAAAAAACGAGGCAGACGCGATATCCGTCAACGCGACGGCGCCGCTTTCGTCGAGACGAGAGAGAATTTTCATTCCGGTCGTTCCGACGTCGGCGTCGACGCGCTCTTCGGACGTCGAGTCCGCCTACTCGATATACGAATGTTTCGATGTCATCACGTAAACTATGCGCGCGCGCGCGCTTTATGTACACTCGTATATAAACGTTCGTAACGATCGCGGAGCTTTTGTATTCGAAATTTTGACATTAGAAAATAAACAAAAGAAACGCACATACTCATCTCGAGACGAGAAGAGATCACCTAAACTCCGATTACCCCCTCTTCGAATTATCGAGAACAACTCAATGAAACGATCGAAAGGTCGGAGATGGGCGCTCCTCGTCTGGCGACGAGCGACGCTCTCAGTCTCTCTGACGTCGCATATAACGAAACTCCGTGACGTGAACGTACACACGAACGTATATAAAAAATATACATAATATAAATTATATATACACGCACGCATGTAAACGTAAACATACATACACATCGTCGTATTTGTTATATTTGAACGGACCGAGAACGAAATGCGTATATTAAGTATTATATTTAAACACGTAATAACGATCTCGAACGCGGATACCGTCATATGTTCGAGTCGAACGTCAAAGTCTTTTACTTCGGTTAAGACGTAAAGAGACGAGACATTAAACGTTCGAACAGTGTGGTTTATATTTTTATACAGCCGGCCCTCAGACAGGAGTGGTCCTGGATGTTTCTCCACGGACCGCAATGTGCGTTCGAAATGTCGATGTTCAAATGTGTCCTGCAGTTCACACTATGACGCGCAGTTAACTGCGTTCTTCATCGACCCGCGAGCCAAGTGATCCACCGTCCAGGGTAATGGTTTTGTTAATTTTTTTGTTGTATAATTTCTACGATCACTCGAACGATTCTATACGCCAGAGTGATATTAGTTAGTTTTTTATTTTTATTTTTTTTTTTTTTTTTGTTTTTTTCTCTTCTTTTTAGTATATAGAGAAAAATTCAAAAATTAAAAAAAAATAAATAAAATAAAATAAAAAAAAAAAAAAAAAGTACAAAACAAAAAAAAAAAAATATACATTTTATTTGAAGATGACGTATGTGCGTTGACACATCGTACTTTCCTCGAAATCGACATCGAAAAATATCAGTATAGGACGCGTTACACGACTCTCCGACTCGAGAACGAGAGAATCGCGTCCTCGCATCGAAACGACACATTCCGAACGTCGATTTTTGTGTTTTAGAATTTTATTATCGTTCATCATCGCACTCATTCGAGATAGATAATTTACGTTAATGATCCTTCCGCAGGTTCCCCTACGGAAACCTTGTTACGACTTTTACTTCCTCTAAATGATCAAGTTTGGTCAACTTCCCAGCAACGCCGACGGCCGTGAAGCCACCGCGTGTCGGTCCGAAGACCTCACTAAATCATTCAATCGGTAGTAGCGACGGGCGGTGTGTACAAAGGGCAGGGACGTAATCAACGCGAGCTTATGACTCGCGCTTACTAGGAATTCCTCGTTTATGGGGGATAATTGCAAACCCCAATCCCCAGCACGAAGGAGTTTCAACGGGTTGCCCGGGCCTCTAGGCCAGGGAGAACATGCTGATTCCTTCAGTGTAGCGCGCGTGCGGCCCAGGACATCTAAGGGCATCACAGACCTGTTATTGCTCAATCTCGTGCGGCTCGAAGCCGCCGGTCCCTCTAAGAAGAATTTTAATACGCCGCCAGTGAGTTGCTCGACCGAAATCGAGCACACCTAAATGACGACGCCTATTTAGCAGGCTAGAGTCTCGTTCGTTACCGGAATTAACCAGACAAATCGCTCCACCAACTAAGAACGGCCATGCACCACCACCCACCGAATCAAGAAAGAGCTATTAATCTGTCAATCCTTCCGGTGTCCGGGCCTGGTGAGATTTCCCGTGTTGAGTCAAATTAAGCCGCAGGCTCCACTCCTGGTGGTGCCCTTCCGTCAATTCCTTTAAGTTTCAGCTTTGCAACCATACTCCCCCCGGAGTCCAAAATCTTTGGTTTCCCGGAAGCTGCCCGCCGAGCCATTGTAGTAACGTCGGCGGATCGCTAGATGACATATTTACGGTTAGAACTAGGGCGGTATCTAATCGCCTTCGAACCTCTAACTTTCGTTCTTGATTGATGAAAACACCTTTGGCAAATGCTTTCGCTGATGTTCGTCTTGCGACGATCCAAGAATTTCACCTCTAACGTCGCAATACGAATGCCCCCAGTTATCCCTATTAATCATTACCTCGGAGTTCTGAAAACCAACAAAATAGAACCGAGATCATATTCTATTATTCCATGCACGAAATATTCAAGCGGCATTTTGAGCCCGCTTTGAGCACTCTAATTTGTTCAAAGTAAAATTGTCGGCCCATCTCGACACTCACTGAAGAGCACCGCGATAGGATTTTGATATTGAACCGGCGTTTTACCGCCGGCTCACCGACGATATGCTCCGCAGACGTGTCAGTATCACCGCGGATGCGGTGCACCGACAGCGCGGCGCACAAATGCAACTACGAGCTTTTTAACCGCAACAATTTTAGTATACGCTATTGGAGCTGGAATTACCGCGGCTGCTGGCACCAGACTTGCCCTCCAATTGTTCCTCGTTAAAATATTTAAAGTGTACTCATTCCGATTACGAGGCCTCGAAAGAGTCCCGTATCGTTATTTTTCGTCACTACCTCCCCGTGCCGGGAGTGGGTAATTTGCGCGCCTGCTGCCTTCCTTGGATGTGGTAGCCGTTTCTCAGGCTCCCTCTCCGGAATCGAACCCTGATTCCCCGTTACCCGTGACAACCATGGTAGTCGCAGAAACTACCATCGAAAGTTGATAAGGCAGACATTTGAAAGATGCGTCGCCGGTACTGGACCATGCGATCGGCAAAAGTTATCCAGATTCATCAAAATTAACGACTTCGGACGAGACGCCCTCCGTCGATTGGTTTTGATCTAATAAAAGCACTCATCCCATCACTGGTCAGAGTTCTGATTGCATGTATTAGCTCTAGAATTACCACAGTTATCCAAGTAACTGAGTAAGATCTAAGGAACCAAAACTGATATATTGAGCCATTCGCGGTATCGCCTTAATACGGCTTGCACTGAGACATGCATGGCTTAATCTTTGAGACAAGCATATAACTACTGGCAGGATCAACCAGGGAGCTAACATAGACTTGTTGAAGTCGTCAAACTCTCTTCTCGTTTCATATTCACATATAAAATACACACACACACGCGAGGCACGCACGCACGCACGCATGCATGCATGCATGCACGCATGTATGTATGTATGTACCATATACGCACAGTATGAAACGAGCGTCTTACCGTATCGTCAATCGCGTTAGACGCGATAGATTTTAACGGTTGACTCTTTTATAATTCAAACGAGACACTCGCTCGCGCGCGCTCGCGCGCTCCCCCGCGCTTTATATATTTATCGAGACGATATTTATATATCGCGACGGCGGCGGCGGCGGCGGCGGCGACGGCGGCGTCGTCACATAATGACACATCACGGTCACGAATTCGAACGTTCTAAACGAGATCGAGTTTATTTTAAAATAACACTTCGCACACGACGTGTACGTATGTATTGTTCAACGATTATTATCGTAAAACATTGGGATCGACGCCCGGTGTTTGAGTGATCGTACCGATACTCGGGTTATGTATTTTTTGTACATGATAAATGAAAAATAAAAAGAATTTTAGAAACGACCGTTTTCATGATATAATATCAAAATTATACACATTATACGAATACATTGAATCTTTTAAAAACTCTGGTCTCTAACACGTTTCCTTCTCATATGTGTCGTGTCACGACGTCGCACAGATCTACTACAATGAATCGACACTATTCCATGAGGATAGATTGTAGAGAAGAGCGCGACGACGACGACGATAAGAGGAAGCGCATGTGAGGCAGAGAGATTTACGTGCGTCCGTCGGTCGGCACAGTTTTACAGAACGAAAAAAAAAAAAAGAATCTTTTCATCATTTCCACGTGTCAGTGAATATTGTATGTTGTCCCCCCAGCGGTCGCGACGATTCGTACGTACATAGGTAATACTACGTGTAAAGTATAATATAACGCGATACGACGAATCGAGACGCCAGAGAGACGCAACAACGACGACGACGAAAGGAAACGATAATAAATTTTTATTTTTCGTTATACAAGAGTACTACTGTGATCGGTCACTTCGCGTCTCGCATCAAATTTCAATGTTCGACGTTCGAACCGTCACTACTCCATATATATGCCCGGCGACGAGTATGACATTCGGCTCGTCCGAACGGAATGTAATTTTTTTATTTTTTTTTTTTACGTTTCTCATATTTGATCCGATATCATAAGAGAACAAACCCCAGACACGCACCCCTAACCGCCCACCCCCCCCCCCCCCCAAACCCCCAACCCCCCCGCAACCCCCTCTGTATA
>NW_026974773.1:40000-45000 GCF_037043105.1 Vanessa tameamea
ACTCTGAGGAGCGTACCTCTCGCCGTCTCGCTCCGTCGCTACGGGCCTGGCACCCTCTACGGGAAAACGGCCCCGTTCAAGACGAACTTGGACAGGAGTGGCGACGACGAGAAAGCGATACCTCCCGAACACCACATCTCCCGCGATCGTTACAACCGCGGGATTCAGTGCTGGGCTATTTCCTGTTCGCTCGCCGCTACTAAGGAAATCCTGGTTAGTTTCTTTTCCTCCGCTTACTAATATGCTTAAATTCGGCGGGTGATCCTCCCTGATCTGAGGCCAACGATAAAAAAAACGAGGCAGACGCGATATCCGTCAACGCGACGGCGCCGCTTTCGTCGAGACGAGAGAGAATTTTCATTCCGGTCGTTCCGACGTCGGCGTCGACGCGCTCTTCGGACGTCGAGTCCGCCTACTCGATATACGAATGTTTCGATGTCATCACGTAAACTATGCGCGCGCGCGCGCTTTATGTACACTCGTATATAAACGTTCGTAACGATCGCGGAGCTTTTGTATTCGAAATTTTGACATTAGAAAATAAACAAAAGAAACGCACATACTCATCTCGAGACGAGAAGAGATCACCTAAACTCCGATTACCCCCTCTTCGAATTATCGAGAACAACTCAATGAAACGATCGAAAGGTCGGAGATGGGCGCTCCTCGTCTGGCGACGAGCGACGCTCTCAGTCTCTCTGACGTCGCATATAACGAAACTCCGTGACGTGAACGTACACACGAACGTATATAAAAAATATACATAATATAAATTATATATACACGCACGCATGTAAACGTAAACATACATACACATCGTCGTATTTGTTATATTTGAACGGACCGAGAACGAAATGCGTATATTAAGTATTATATTTAAACACGTAATAACGATCTCGAACGCGGATACCGTCATATGTTCGAGTCGAACGTCAAAGTCTTTTACTTCGGTTAAGACGTAAAGAGACGAGACATTAAACGTTCGAACAGTGTGGTTTATATTTTTATACAGCCGGCCCTCAGACAGGAGTGGTCCTGGATGTTTCTCCACGGACCGCAATGTGCGTTCGAAATGTCGATGTTCAAATGTGTCCTGCAGTTCACACTATGACGCGCAGTTAACTGCGTTCTTCATCGACCCGCGAGCCAAGTGATCCACCGTCCAGGGTAATGGTTTTGTTAATTTTTTTGTTGTATAATTTCTACGATCACTCGAACGATTCTATACGCCAGAGTGATATTAGTTAGTTTTTTATTTTTATTTTTTTTTTTTTTTTTGTTTTTTTCTCTTCTTTTTAGTATATAGAGAAAAATTCAAAAATTAAAAAAAAATAAATAAAATAAAATAAAAAAAAAAAAAAAAAGTACAAAACAAAAAAAAAAAAATATACATTTTATTTGAAGATGACGTATGTGCGTTGACACATCGTACTTTCCTCGAAATCGACATCGAAAAATATCAGTATAGGACGCGTTACACGACTCTCCGACTCGAGAACGAGAGAATCGCGTCCTCGCATCGAAACGACACATTCCGAACGTCGATTTTTGTGTTTTAGAATTTTATTATCGTTCATCATCGCACTCATTCGAGATAGATAATTTACGTTAATGATCCTTCCGCAGGTTCCCCTACGGAAACCTTGTTACGACTTTTACTTCCTCTAAATGATCAAGTTTGGTCAACTTCCCAGCAACGCCGACGGCCGTGAAGCCACCGCGTGTCGGTCCGAAGACCTCACTAAATCATTCAATCGGTAGTAGCGACGGGCGGTGTGTACAAAGGGCAGGGACGTAATCAACGCGAGCTTATGACTCGCGCTTACTAGGAATTCCTCGTTTATGGGGGATAATTGCAAACCCCAATCCCCAGCACGAAGGAGTTTCAACGGGTTGCCCGGGCCTCTAGGCCAGGGAGAACATGCTGATTCCTTCAGTGTAGCGCGCGTGCGGCCCAGGACATCTAAGGGCATCACAGACCTGTTATTGCTCAATCTCGTGCGGCTCGAAGCCGCCGGTCCCTCTAAGAAGAATTTTAATACGCCGCCAGTGAGTTGCTCGACCGAAATCGAGCACACCTAAATGACGACGCCTATTTAGCAGGCTAGAGTCTCGTTCGTTACCGGAATTAACCAGACAAATCGCTCCACCAACTAAGAACGGCCATGCACCACCACCCACCGAATCAAGAAAGAGCTATTAATCTGTCAATCCTTCCGGTGTCCGGGCCTGGTGAGATTTCCCGTGTTGAGTCAAATTAAGCCGCAGGCTCCACTCCTGGTGGTGCCCTTCCGTCAATTCCTTTAAGTTTCAGCTTTGCAACCATACTCCCCCCGGAGTCCAAAATCTTTGGTTTCCCGGAAGCTGCCCGCCGAGCCATTGTAGTAACGTCGGCGGATCGCTAGATGACATATTTACGGTTAGAACTAGGGCGGTATCTAATCGCCTTCGAACCTCTAACTTTCGTTCTTGATTGATGAAAACACCTTTGGCAAATGCTTTCGCTGATGTTCGTCTTGCGACGATCCAAGAATTTCACCTCTAACGTCGCAATACGAATGCCCCCAGTTATCCCTATTAATCATTACCTCGGAGTTCTGAAAACCAACAAAATAGAACCGAGATCATATTCTATTATTCCATGCACGAAATATTCAAGCGGCATTTTGAGCCCGCTTTGAGCACTCTAATTTGTTCAAAGTAAAATTGTCGGCCCATCTCGACACTCACTGAAGAGCACCGCGATAGGATTTTGATATTGAACCGGCGTTTTACCGCCGGCTCACCGACGATATGCTCCGCAGACGTGTCAGTATCACCGCGGATGCGGTGCACCGACAGCGCGGCGCACAAATGCAACTACGAGCTTTTTAACCGCAACAATTTTAGTATACGCTATTGGAGCTGGAATTACCGCGGCTGCTGGCACCAGACTTGCCCTCCAATTGTTCCTCGTTAAAATATTTAAAGTGTACTCATTCCGATTACGAGGCCTCGAAAGAGTCCCGTATCGTTATTTTTCGTCACTACCTCCCCGTGCCGGGAGTGGGTAATTTGCGCGCCTGCTGCCTTCCTTGGATGTGGTAGCCGTTTCTCAGGCTCCCTCTCCGGAATCGAACCCTGATTCCCCGTTACCCGTGACAACCATGGTAGTCGCAGAAACTACCATCGAAAGTTGATAAGGCAGACATTTGAAAGATGCGTCGCCGGTACTGGACCATGCGATCGGCAAAAGTTATCCAGATTCATCAAAATTAACGACTTCGGACGAGACGCCCTCCGTCGATTGGTTTTGATCTAATAAAAGCACTCATCCCATCACTGGTCAGAGTTCTGATTGCATGTATTAGCTCTAGAATTACCACAGTTATCCAAGTAACTGAGTAAGATCTAAGGAACCAAAACTGATATATTGAGCCATTCGCGGTATCGCCTTAATACGGCTTGCACTGAGACATGCATGGCTTAATCTTTGAGACAAGCATATAACTACTGGCAGGATCAACCAGGGAGCTAACATAGACTTGTTGAAGTCGTCAAACTCTCTTCTCGTTTCATATTCACATATAAAATACACACACACACGCGAGGCACGCACGCACGCACGCATGCATGCATGCATGCACGCATGTATGTATGTATGTACCATATACGCACAGTATGAAACGAGCGTCTTACCGTATCGTCAATCGCGTTAGACGCGATAGATTTTAACGGTTGACTCTTTTATAATTCAAACGAGACACTCGCTCGCGCGCGCTCGCGCGCTCCCCCGCGCTTTATATATTTATCGAGACGATATTTATATATCGCGACGGCGGCGGCGGCGGCGGCGGCGACGGCGGCGTCGTCACATAATGACACATCACGGTCACGAATTCGAACGTTCTAAACGAGATCGAGTTTATTTTAAAATAACACTTCGCACACGACGTGTACGTATGTATTGTTCAACGATTATTATCGTAAAACATTGGGATCGACGCCCGGTGTTTGAGTGATCGTACCGATACTCGGGTTATGTATTTTTTGTACATGATAAATGAAAAATAAAAAGAATTTTAGAAACGACCGTTTTCATGATATAATATCAAAATTATACACATTATACGAATACACTGAATCTTTTAAAAACTCTGGTCTCTAACACGTTTCCTTCTCATATGTGTCGTGTCACGACGTCGCACAGATCTACTACAATGAATCGACACTATTCCATGAGGATAGATTGTAGAGAAGAGCGCGACGACGACGACGATAAGAGGAAGCGCATGTGAGGCAGAGAGATTTACGTGCGTCCGTCGGTCGGCACAGTTTTACAGAACGAAAAAAAAAAAAAGAATCTTTTCATCATTTCCACGTGTCAGTGAATATTGTATGTTGTCCCCCCAGCGGTCGCGACGATTCGTACGTACATAGGTAATACTACGTGTAAAGTATAATATAACGCGATACGACGAATCGAGACGCCAGAGAGACGCAACAACGACGACGACGAAAGGAAACGATAATAAATTTTTATTTTTCGTTATACAAGAGTACTACTGTGATCGGTCACTTCGCGTCTCGCATCAAATTTCAATGTTCGACGTTCGAACCGTCACTACTCCATATATATGCCCGGCGACGAGTATGACATTCGGCTCGTCCGAACGGAATGTAATTTTTTTATTTTTTTTTTTTACGTTTCTCATATTTGATCCGATATCATAAGAGAACAAACCCCAGACACGCACCCCTAACCGCCCACCCCCCCCCCCAAACCCCCAACCCCCCCGCAACCCCCTCTGTATACCCCGAAACAAACATCCAAACCCGTATTATATATATATATCTCTATTATATATTTTGTTCAATATTTTTATATATAGGATATGATTATATGATATTATGCAACGTCAATGCAACATCAACAACAACAACAACAACAACAACAACAACAACAACAACAACAACAAAAGAAAGAAAAAAAAAAAACAACAATATAGAAAGTTTTATCT
>NW_026974773.1:50000-55000 GCF_037043105.1 Vanessa tameamea
CCTGGTTAGTTTCTTTTCCTCCGCTTACTAATATGCTTAAATTCGGCGGGTGATCCTCCCTGATCTGAGGCCAACGATAAAAAAAACGAGGCAGACGCGATATCCGTCAACGCGACGGCGCCGCTTTCGTCGAGACGAGAGAGAATTTTCATTCCGGTCGTTCCGACGTCGGCGTCGACGCGCTCTTCGGACGTCGAGTCCGCCTACTCGATATACGAATGTTTCGATGTCATCACGTAAACTATGCGCGCGCGCGCGCTTTATGTACACTCGTATATAAACGTTCGTAACGATCGCGGAGCTTTTGTATTCGAAATTTTGACATTAGAAAATAAACAAAAGAAACGCACATACTCATCTCGAGACGAGAAGAGATCACCTAAACTCCGATTACCCCCTCTTCGAATTATCGAGAACAACTCAATGAAACGATCGAAAGGTCGGAGATGGGCGCTCCTCGTCTGGCGACGAGCGACGCTCTCAGTCTCTCTGACGTCGCATATAACGAAACTCCGTGACGTGAACGTACACACGAACGTATATAAAAAATATACATAATATAAATTATATATACACGCACGCATGTAAACGTAAACATACATACACATCGTCGTATTTGTTATATTTGAACGGACCGAGAACGAAATGCGTATATTAAGTATTATATTTAAACACGTAATAACGATCTCGAACGCGGATACCGTCATATGTTCGAGTCGAACGTCAAAGTCTTTTACTTCGGTTAAGACGTAAAGAGACGAGACATTAAACGTTCGAACAGTGTGGTTTATATTTTTATACAGCCGGCCCTCAGACAGGAGTGGTCCTGGATGTTTCTCCACGGACCGCAATGTGCGTTCGAAATGTCGATGTTCAAATGTGTCCTGCAGTTCACACTATGACGCGCAGTTAACTGCGTTCTTCATCGACCCGCGAGCCAAGTGATCCACCGTCCAGGGTAATGGTTTTGTTAATTTTTTTGTTGTATAATTTCTACGATCACTCGAACGATTCTATACGCCAGAGTGATATTAGTTAGTTTTTTATTTTTATTTTTTTTTTTTTTTTTGTTTTTTTCTCTTCTTTTTAGTATATAGAGAAAAATTCAAAAATTAAAAAAAAATAAATAAAATAAAATAAAAAAAAAAAAAAAAAGTACAAAACAAAAAAAAAAAAATATACATTTTATTTGAAGATGACGTATGTGCGTTGACACATCGTACTTTCCTCGAAATCGACATCGAAAAATATCAGTATAGGACGCGTTACACGACTCTCCGACTCGAGAACGAGAGAATCGCGTCCTCGCATCGAAACGACACATTCCGAACGTCGATTTTTGTGTTTTAGAATTTTATTATCGTTCATCATCGCACTCATTCGAGATAGATAATTTACGTTAATGATCCTTCCGCAGGTTCCCCTACGGAAACCTTGTTACGACTTTTACTTCCTCTAAATGATCAAGTTTGGTCAACTTCCCAGCAACGCCGACGGCCGTGAAGCCACCGCGTGTCGGTCCGAAGACCTCACTAAATCATTCAATCGGTAGTAGCGACGGGCGGTGTGTACAAAGGGCAGGGACGTAATCAACGCGAGCTTATGACTCGCGCTTACTAGGAATTCCTCGTTTATGGGGGATAATTGCAAACCCCAATCCCCAGCACGAAGGAGTTTCAACGGGTTGCCCGGGCCTCTAGGCCAGGGAGAACATGCTGATTCCTTCAGTGTAGCGCGCGTGCGGCCCAGGACATCTAAGGGCATCACAGACCTGTTATTGCTCAATCTCGTGCGGCTCGAAGCCGCCGGTCCCTCTAAGAAGAATTTTAATACGCCGCCAGTGAGTTGCTCGACCGAAATCGAGCACACCTAAATGACGACGCCTATTTAGCAGGCTAGAGTCTCGTTCGTTACCGGAATTAACCAGACAAATCGCTCCACCAACTAAGAACGGCCATGCACCACCACCCACCGAATCAAGAAAGAGCTATTAATCTGTCAATCCTTCCGGTGTCCGGGCCTGGTGAGATTTCCCGTGTTGAGTCAAATTAAGCCGCAGGCTCCACTCCTGGTGGTGCCCTTCCGTCAATTCCTTTAAGTTTCAGCTTTGCAACCATACTCCCCCCGGAGTCCAAAATCTTTGGTTTCCCGGAAGCTGCCCGCCGAGCCATTGTAGTAACGTCGGCGGATCGCTAGATGACATATTTACGGTTAGAACTAGGGCGGTATCTAATCGCCTTCGAACCTCTAACTTTCGTTCTTGATTGATGAAAACACCTTTGGCAAATGCTTTCGCTGATGTTCGTCTTGCGACGATCCAAGAATTTCACCTCTAACGTCGCAATACGAATGCCCCCAGTTATCCCTATTAATCATTACCTCGGAGTTCTGAAAACCAACAAAATAGAACCGAGATCATATTCTATTATTCCATGCACGAAATATTCAAGCGGCATTTTGAGCCCGCTTTGAGCACTCTAATTTGTTCAAAGTAAAATTGTCGGCCCATCTCGACACTCACTGAAGAGCACCGCGATAGGATTTTGATATTGAACCGGCGTTTTACCGCCGGCTCACCGACGATATGCTCCGCAGACGTGTCAGTATCACCGCGGATGCGGTGCACCGACAGCGCGGCGCACAAATGCAACTACGAGCTTTTTAACCGCAACAATTTTAGTATACGCTATTGGAGCTGGAATTACCGCGGCTGCTGGCACCAGACTTGCCCTCCAATTGTTCCTCGTTAAAATATTTAAAGTGTACTCATTCCGATTACGAGGCCTCGAAAGAGTCCCGTATCGTTATTTTTCGTCACTACCTCCCCGTGCCGGGAGTGGGTAATTTGCGCGCCTGCTGCCTTCCTTGGATGTGGTAGCCGTTTCTCAGGCTCCCTCTCCGGAATCGAACCCTGATTCCCCGTTACCCGTGACAACCATGGTAGTCGCAGAAACTACCATCGAAAGTTGATAAGGCAGACATTTGAAAGATGCGTCGCCGGTACTGGACCATGCGATCGGCAAAAGTTATCCAGATTCATCAAAATTAACGACTTCGGACGAGACGCCCTCCGTCGATTGGTTTTGATCTAATAAAAGCACTCATCCCATCACTGGTCAGAGTTCTGATTGCATGTATTAGCTCTAGAATTACCACAGTTATCCAAGTAACTGAGTAAGATCTAAGGAACCAAAACTGATATATTGAGCCATTCGCGGTATCGCCTTAATACGGCTTGCACTGAGACATGCATGGCTTAATCTTTGAGACAAGCATATAACTACTGGCAGGATCAACCAGGGAGCTAACATAGACTTGTTGAAGTCGTCAAACTCTCTTCTCGTTTCATATTCACATATAAAATACACACACACACGCGAGGCACGCACGCACGCACGCATGCATGCATGCATGCACGCATGTATGTATGTATGTACCATATACGCACAGTATGAAACGAGCGTCTTACCGTATCGTCAATCGCGTTAGACGCGATAGATTTTAACGGTTGACTCTTTTATAATTCAAACGAGACACTCGCTCGCGCGCGCTCGCGCGCTCCCCCGCGCTTTATATATTTATCGAGACGATATTTATATATCGCGACGGCGGCGGCGGCGGCGGCGGCGACGGCGGCGTCGTCACATAATGACACATCACGGTCACGAATTCGAACGTTCTAAACGAGATCGAGTTTATTTTAAAATAACACTTCGCACACGACGTGTACGTATGTATTGTTCAACGATTATTATCGTAAAACATTGGGATCGACGCCCGGTGTTTGAGTGATCGTACCGATACTCGGGTTATGTATTTTTTGTACATGATAAATGAAAAATAAAAAGAATTTTAGAAACGACCGTTTTCATGATATAATATCAAAATTATACACATTATACGAATACACTGAATCTTTTAAAAACTCTGGTCTCTAACACGTTTCCTTCTCATATGTGTCGTGTCACGACGTCGCACAGATCTACTACAATGAATCGACACTATTCCATGAGGATAGATTGTAGAGAAGAGCGCGACGACGACGACGATAAGAGGAAGCGCATGTGAGGCAGAGAGATTTACGTGCGTCCGTCGGTCGGCACAGTTTTACAGAACGAAAAAAAAAAAAAGAATCTTTTCATCATTTCCACGTGTCAGTGAATATTGTATGTTGTCCCCCCAGCGGTCGCGACGATTCGTACGTACATAGGTAATACTACGTGTAAAGTATAATATAACGCGATACGACGAATCGAGACGCCAGAGAGACGCAACAACGACGACGACGAAAGGAAACGATAATAAATTTTTATTTTTCGTTATACAAGAGTACTACTGTGATCGGTCACTTCGCGTCTCGCATCAAATTTCAATGTTCGACGTTCGAACCGTCACTACTCCATATATATGCCCGGCGACGAGTATGACATTCGGCTCGTCCGAACGGAATGTAATTTTTTTATTTTTTTTTTTTACGTTTCTCATATTTGATCCGATATCATAAGAGAACAAACCCCAGACACGCACCCCTAACCGCCCACCCCCCCCCCAAACCCCCAACCCCCCCGCAACCCCCTCTGTATACCCCGAAACAAACATCCAAACCCGTATTATATATATATATCTCTATTATATATTTTGTTCAATATTTTTATATATAGGATATGATTATATGATATTATGCAACGTCAATGCAACATCAACAACAACAACAACAACAACAACAACAACAACAACAACAAAAGAAAGAAAAAAAAAAAACAACAATATAGAAAGTTTTATCTTGATTTATTTTCATTTCACCCGTATTCGTTTATCGAAAAATAATAATAATAATAATGATGATGATGATGATGATGAATAAATATAATAATAAAGAACATGACGCGAATTACGAATGCGTAAATAATGTCAATATTACGATATAAAATTAAATATTTATGTTATATAATCGTTTATTGTCCGTCGTAGAACCTTAAAAATATCATAAAGTAATAAAG
>NW_026974773.1:60000-65000 GCF_037043105.1 Vanessa tameamea
TACGAATGTTTCGATGTCATCACGTAAACTATGCGCGCGCGCGCGCTTTATGTACACTCGTATATAAACGTTCGTAACGATCGCGGAGCTTTTGTATTCGAAATTTTGACATTAGAAAATAAACAAAAGAAACGCACATACTCATCTCGAGACGAGAAGAGATCACCTAAACTCCGATTACCCCCTCTTCGAATTATCGAGAACAACTCAATGAAACGATCGAAAGGTCGGAGATGGGCGCTCCTCGTCTGGCGACGAGCGACGCTCTCAGTCTCTCTGACGTCGCATATAACGAAACTCCGTGACGTGAACGTACACACGAACGTATATAAAAAATATACATAATATAAATTATATATACACGCACGCATGTAAACGTAAACATACATACACATCGTCGTATTTGTTATATTTGAACGGACCGAGAACGAAATGCGTATATTAAGTATTATATTTAAACACGTAATAACGATCTCGAACGCGGATACCGTCATATGTTCGAGTCGAACGTCAAAGTCTTTTACTTCGGTTAAGACGTAAAGAGACGAGACATTAAACGTTCGAACAGTGTGGTTTATATTTTTATACAGCCGGCCCTCAGACAGGAGTGGTCCTGGATGTTTCTCCACGGACCGCAATGTGCGTTCGAAATGTCGATGTTCAAATGTGTCCTGCAGTTCACACTATGACGCGCAGTTAACTGCGTTCTTCATCGACCCGCGAGCCAAGTGATCCACCGTCCAGGGTAATGGTTTTGTTAATTTTTTTGTTGTATAATTTCTACGATCACTCGAACGATTCTATACGCCAGAGTGATATTAGTTAGTTTTTTATTTTTATTTTTTTTTTTTTTTTTGTTTTTTTCTCTTCTTTTTAGTATATAGAGAAAAATTCAAAAATTAAAAAAAAATAAATAAAATAAAATAAAAAAAAAAAAAAAAAGTACAAAACAAAAAAAAAAAAATATACATTTTATTTGAAGATGACGTATGTGCGTTGACACATCGTACTTTCCTCGAAATCGACATCGAAAAATATCAGTATAGGACGCGTTACACGACTCTCCGACTCGAGAACGAGAGAATCGCGTCCTCGCATCGAAACGACACATTCCGAACGTCGATTTTTGTGTTTTAGAATTTTATTATCGTTCATCATCGCACTCATTCGAGATAGATAATTTACGTTAATGATCCTTCCGCAGGTTCCCCTACGGAAACCTTGTTACGACTTTTACTTCCTCTAAATGATCAAGTTTGGTCAACTTCCCAGCAACGCCGACGGCCGTGAAGCCACCGCGTGTCGGTCCGAAGACCTCACTAAATCATTCAATCGGTAGTAGCGACGGGCGGTGTGTACAAAGGGCAGGGACGTAATCAACGCGAGCTTATGACTCGCGCTTACTAGGAATTCCTCGTTTATGGGGGATAATTGCAAACCCCAATCCCCAGCACGAAGGAGTTTCAACGGGTTGCCCGGGCCTCTAGGCCAGGGAGAACATGCTGATTCCTTCAGTGTAGCGCGCGTGCGGCCCAGGACATCTAAGGGCATCACAGACCTGTTATTGCTCAATCTCGTGCGGCTCGAAGCCGCCGGTCCCTCTAAGAAGAATTTTAATACGCCGCCAGTGAGTTGCTCGACCGAAATCGAGCACACCTAAATGACGACGCCTATTTAGCAGGCTAGAGTCTCGTTCGTTACCGGAATTAACCAGACAAATCGCTCCACCAACTAAGAACGGCCATGCACCACCACCCACCGAATCAAGAAAGAGCTATTAATCTGTCAATCCTTCCGGTGTCCGGGCCTGGTGAGATTTCCCGTGTTGAGTCAAATTAAGCCGCAGGCTCCACTCCTGGTGGTGCCCTTCCGTCAATTCCTTTAAGTTTCAGCTTTGCAACCATACTCCCCCCGGAGTCCAAAATCTTTGGTTTCCCGGAAGCTGCCCGCCGAGCCATTGTAGTAACGTCGGCGGATCGCTAGATGACATATTTACGGTTAGAACTAGGGCGGTATCTAATCGCCTTCGAACCTCTAACTTTCGTTCTTGATTGATGAAAACACCTTTGGCAAATGCTTTCGCTGATGTTCGTCTTGCGACGATCCAAGAATTTCACCTCTAACGTCGCAATACGAATGCCCCCAGTTATCCCTATTAATCATTACCTCGGAGTTCTGAAAACCAACAAAATAGAACCGAGATCATATTCTATTATTCCATGCACGAAATATTCAAGCGGCATTTTGAGCCCGCTTTGAGCACTCTAATTTGTTCAAAGTAAAATTGTCGGCCCATCTCGACACTCACTGAAGAGCACCGCGATAGGATTTTGATATTGAACCGGCGTTTTACCGCCGGCTCACCGACGATATGCTCCGCAGACGTGTCAGTATCACCGCGGATGCGGTGCACCGACAGCGCGGCGCACAAATGCAACTACGAGCTTTTTAACCGCAACAATTTTAGTATACGCTATTGGAGCTGGAATTACCGCGGCTGCTGGCACCAGACTTGCCCTCCAATTGTTCCTCGTTAAAATATTTAAAGTGTACTCATTCCGATTACGAGGCCTCGAAAGAGTCCCGTATCGTTATTTTTCGTCACTACCTCCCCGTGCCGGGAGTGGGTAATTTGCGCGCCTGCTGCCTTCCTTGGATGTGGTAGCCGTTTCTCAGGCTCCCTCTCCGGAATCGAACCCTGATTCCCCGTTACCCGTGACAACCATGGTAGTCGCAGAAACTACCATCGAAAGTTGATAAGGCAGACATTTGAAAGATGCGTCGCCGGTACTGGACCATGCGATCGGCAAAAGTTATCCAGATTCATCAAAATTAACGACTTCGGACGAGACGCCCTCCGTCGATTGGTTTTGATCTAATAAAAGCACTCATCCCATCACTGGTCAGAGTTCTGATTGCATGTATTAGCTCTAGAATTACCACAGTTATCCAAGTAACTGAGTAAGATCTAAGGAACCAAAACTGATATATTGAGCCATTCGCGGTATCGCCTTAATACGGCTTGCACTGAGACATGCATGGCTTAATCTTTGAGACAAGCATATAACTACTGGCAGGATCAACCAGGGAGCTAACATAGACTTGTTGAAGTCGTCAAACTCTCTTCTCGTTTCATATTCACATATAAAATACACACACACACGCGAGGCACGCACGCACGCACGCATGCATGCATGCATGCACGCATGTATGTATGTATGTACCATATACGCACAGTATGAAACGAGCGTCTTACCGTATCGTCAATCGCGTTAGACGCGATAGATTTTAACGGTTGACTCTTTTATAATTCAAACGAGACACTCGCTCGCGCGCGCTCGCGCGCTCCCCCGCGCTTTATATATTTATCGAGACGATATTTATATATCGCGACGGCGGCGGCGGCGGCGGCGGCGACGGCGGCGTCGTCACATAATGACACATCACGGTCACGAATTCGAACGTTCTAAACGAGATCGAGTTTATTTTAAAATAACACTTCGCACACGACGTGTACGTATGTATTGTTCAACGATTATTATCGTAAAACATTGGGATCGACGCCCGGTGTTTGAGTGATCGTACCGATACTCGGGTTATGTATTTTTTGTACATGATAAATGAAAAATAAAAAGAATTTTAGAAACGACCGTTTTCATGATATAATATCAAAATTATACACATTATACGAATACACTGAATCTTTTAAAAACTCTGGTCTCTAACACGTTTCCTTCTCATATGTGTCGTGTCACGACGTCGCACAGATCTACTACAATGAATCGACACTATTCCATGAGGATAGATTGTAGAGAAGAGCGCGACGACGACGACGATAAGAGGAAGCGCATGTGAGGCAGAGAGATTTACGTGCGTCCGTCGGTCGGCACAGTTTTACAGAACGAAAAAAAAAAAAAGAATCTTTTCATCATTTCCACGTGTCAGTGAATATTGTATGTTGTCCCCCCAGCGGTCGCGACGATTCGTACGTACATAGGTAATACTACGTGTAAAGTATAATATAACGCGATACGACGAATCGAGACGCCAGAGAGACGCAACAACGACGACGACGAAAGGAAACGATAATAAATTTTTATTTTTCGTTATACAAGAGTACTACTGTGATCGGTCACTTCGCGTCTCGCATCAAATTTCAATGTTCGACGTTCGAACCGTCACTACTCCATATATATGCCCGGCGACGAGTATGACATTCGGCTCGTCCGAACGGAATGTAATTTTTTTATTTTTTTTTTTTACGTTTCTCATATTTGATCCGATATCATAAGAGAACAAACCCCAGACACGCACCCCTAACCGCCCACCCCCCCCCCAAACCCCCAACCCCCCCGCAACCCCCTCTGTATACCCCGAAACAAACATCCAAACCCGTATTATATATATATATCTCTATTATATATTTTGTTCAATATTTTTATATATAGGATATGATTATATGATATTATGCAACGTCAATGCAACATCAACAACAACAACAACAACAACAACAACAACAACAACAACAAAAGAAAGAAAAAAAAAAAACAACAATATAGAAAGTTTTATCTTGATTTATTTTCATTTCACCCGTATTCGTTTATCGAAAAATAATAATAATAATAATGATGATGATGATGATGATGAATAAATATAATAATAAAGAACATGACGCGAATTACGAATGCGTAAATAATGTCAATATTACGATATAAAATTAAATATTTATGTTATATAATCGTTTATTGTCCGTCGTAGAACCTTAAAAATATCATAAAGTAATAAAGAAATAGAAATCTATCTTAAAATATCCTGACATAAATGTATCGAGTCTCTATAAAAAAAATAAAAAAAAAAAATTCTACCAACGATTTCTCGAACGGAGTGCTCGATGAAAACGTCGAAAGTTCGTGTATCGAAAGGATAGCCGAGATAGATAGGGCTCGTATGGTTAATGTTAATTTTCGTTACAATCGCATATGAATCGCATCGAAAATGAT
>NW_026974773.1:70000-75000 GCF_037043105.1 Vanessa tameamea
AATGAAACGATCGAAAGGTCGGAGATGGGCGCTCCTCGTCTGGCGACGAGCGACGCTCTCAGTCTCTCTGACGTCGCATATAACGAAACTCCGTGACGTGAACGTACACACGAACGTATATAAAAAATATACATAATATAAATTATATATACACGCACGCATGTAAACGTAAACATACATACACATCGTCGTATTTGTTATATTTGAACGGACCGAGAACGAAATGCGTATATTAAGTATTATATTTAAACACGTAATAACGATCTCGAACGCGGATACCGTCATATGTTCGAGTCGAACGTCAAAGTCTTTTACTTCGGTTAAGACGTAAAGAGACGAGACATTAAACGTTCGAACAGTGTGGTTTATATTTTTATACAGCCGGCCCTCAGACAGGAGTGGTCCTGGATGTTTCTCCACGGACCGCAATGTGCGTTCGAAATGTCGATGTTCAAATGTGTCCTGCAGTTCACACTATGACGCGCAGTTAACTGCGTTCTTCATCGACCCGCGAGCCAAGTGATCCACCGTCCAGGGTAATGGTTTTGTTAATTTTTTTGTTGTATAATTTCTACGATCACTCGAACGATTCTATACGCCAGAGTGATATTAGTTAGTTTTTTATTTTTATTTTTTTTTTTTTTTTTGTTTTTTTCTCTTCTTTTTAGTATATAGAGAAAAATTCAAAAATTAAAAAAAAATAAATAAAATAAAATAAAAAAAAAAAAAAAAAGTACAAAACAAAAAAAAAAAAATATACATTTTATTTGAAGATGACGTATGTGCGTTGACACATCGTACTTTCCTCGAAATCGACATCGAAAAATATCAGTATAGGACGCGTTACACGACTCTCCGACTCGAGAACGAGAGAATCGCGTCCTCGCATCGAAACGACACATTCCGAACGTCGATTTTTGTGTTTTAGAATTTTATTATCGTTCATCATCGCACTCATTCGAGATAGATAATTTACGTTAATGATCCTTCCGCAGGTTCCCCTACGGAAACCTTGTTACGACTTTTACTTCCTCTAAATGATCAAGTTTGGTCAACTTCCCAGCAACGCCGACGGCCGTGAAGCCACCGCGTGTCGGTCCGAAGACCTCACTAAATCATTCAATCGGTAGTAGCGACGGGCGGTGTGTACAAAGGGCAGGGACGTAATCAACGCGAGCTTATGACTCGCGCTTACTAGGAATTCCTCGTTTATGGGGGATAATTGCAAACCCCAATCCCCAGCACGAAGGAGTTTCAACGGGTTGCCCGGGCCTCTAGGCCAGGGAGAACATGCTGATTCCTTCAGTGTAGCGCGCGTGCGGCCCAGGACATCTAAGGGCATCACAGACCTGTTATTGCTCAATCTCGTGCGGCTCGAAGCCGCCGGTCCCTCTAAGAAGAATTTTAATACGCCGCCAGTGAGTTGCTCGACCGAAATCGAGCACACCTAAATGACGACGCCTATTTAGCAGGCTAGAGTCTCGTTCGTTACCGGAATTAACCAGACAAATCGCTCCACCAACTAAGAACGGCCATGCACCACCACCCACCGAATCAAGAAAGAGCTATTAATCTGTCAATCCTTCCGGTGTCCGGGCCTGGTGAGATTTCCCGTGTTGAGTCAAATTAAGCCGCAGGCTCCACTCCTGGTGGTGCCCTTCCGTCAATTCCTTTAAGTTTCAGCTTTGCAACCATACTCCCCCCGGAGTCCAAAATCTTTGGTTTCCCGGAAGCTGCCCGCCGAGCCATTGTAGTAACGTCGGCGGATCGCTAGATGACATATTTACGGTTAGAACTAGGGCGGTATCTAATCGCCTTCGAACCTCTAACTTTCGTTCTTGATTGATGAAAACACCTTTGGCAAATGCTTTCGCTGATGTTCGTCTTGCGACGATCCAAGAATTTCACCTCTAACGTCGCAATACGAATGCCCCCAGTTATCCCTATTAATCATTACCTCGGAGTTCTGAAAACCAACAAAATAGAACCGAGATCATATTCTATTATTCCATGCACGAAATATTCAAGCGGCATTTTGAGCCCGCTTTGAGCACTCTAATTTGTTCAAAGTAAAATTGTCGGCCCATCTCGACACTCACTGAAGAGCACCGCGATAGGATTTTGATATTGAACCGGCGTTTTACCGCCGGCTCACCGACGATATGCTCCGCAGACGTGTCAGTATCACCGCGGATGCGGTGCACCGACAGCGCGGCGCACAAATGCAACTACGAGCTTTTTAACCGCAACAATTTTAGTATACGCTATTGGAGCTGGAATTACCGCGGCTGCTGGCACCAGACTTGCCCTCCAATTGTTCCTCGTTAAAATATTTAAAGTGTACTCATTCCGATTACGAGGCCTCGAAAGAGTCCCGTATCGTTATTTTTCGTCACTACCTCCCCGTGCCGGGAGTGGGTAATTTGCGCGCCTGCTGCCTTCCTTGGATGTGGTAGCCGTTTCTCAGGCTCCCTCTCCGGAATCGAACCCTGATTCCCCGTTACCCGTGACAACCATGGTAGTCGCAGAAACTACCATCGAAAGTTGATAAGGCAGACATTTGAAAGATGCGTCGCCGGTACTGGACCATGCGATCGGCAAAAGTTATCCAGATTCATCAAAATTAACGACTTCGGACGAGACGCCCTCCGTCGATTGGTTTTGATCTAATAAAAGCACTCATCCCATCACTGGTCAGAGTTCTGATTGCATGTATTAGCTCTAGAATTACCACAGTTATCCAAGTAACTGAGTAAGATCTAAGGAACCAAAACTGATATATTGAGCCATTCGCGGTATCGCCTTAATACGGCTTGCACTGAGACATGCATGGCTTAATCTTTGAGACAAGCATATAACTACTGGCAGGATCAACCAGGGAGCTAACATAGACTTGTTGAAGTCGTCAAACTCTCTTCTCGTTTCATATTCACATATAAAATACACACACACACGCGAGGCACGCACGCACGCACGCATGCATGCATGCATGCACGCATGTATGTATGTATGTACCATATACGCACAGTATGAAACGAGCGTCTTACCGTATCGTCAATCGCGTTAGACGCGATAGATTTTAACGGTTGACTCTTTTATAATTCAAACGAGACACTCGCTCGCGCGCGCTCGCGCGCTCCCCCGCGCTTTATATATTTATCGAGACGATATTTATATATCGCGACGGCGGCGGCGGCGGCGGCGGCGACGGCGGCGTCGTCACATAATGACACATCACGGTCACGAATTCGAACGTTCTAAACGAGATCGAGTTTATTTTAAAATAACACTTCGCACACGACGTGTACGTATGTATTGTTCAACGATTATTATCGTAAAACATTGGGATCGACGCCCGGTGTTTGAGTGATCGTACCGATACTCGGGTTATGTATTTTTTGTACATGATAAATGAAAAATAAAAAGAATTTTAGAAACGACCGTTTTCATGATATAATATCAAAATTATACACATTATACGAATACATTGAATCTTTTAAAAACTCTGGTCTCTAACACGTTTCCTTCTCATATGTGTCGTGTCACGACGTCGCACAGATCTACTACAATGAATCGACACTATTCCATGAGGATAGATTGTAGAGAAGAGCGCGACGACGACGACGATAAGAGGAAGCGCATGTGAGGCAGAGAGATTTACGTGCGTCCGTCGGTCGGCACAGTTTTACAGAACGAAAAAAAAAAAAAGAATCTTTTCATCATTTCCACGTGTCAGTGAATATTGTATGTTGTCCCCCCAGCGGTCGCGACGATTCGTACGTACATAGGTAATACTACGTGTAAAGTATAATATAACGCGATACGACGAATCGAGACGCCAGAGAGACGCAACAACGACGACGACGAAAGGAAACGATAATAAATTTTTATTTTTCGTTATACAAGAGTACTACTGTGATCGGTCACTTCGCGTCTCGCATCAAATTTCAATGTTCGACGTTCGAACCGTCACTACTCCATATATATGCCCGGCGACGAGTATGACATTCGGCTCGTCCGAACGGAATGTAATTTTTTTATTTTTTTTTTTTACGTTTCTCATATTTGATCCGATATCATAAGAGAACAAACCCCAGACACGCACCCCTAACCGCCCACCCCCCCCCCCCCCAAACCCCCAACCCCCCCGCAACCCCCTCTGTATACCCCGAAACAAACATCCAAACCCGTATTATATATATATATCTCTATTATATATTTTGTTCAATATTTTTATATATAGGATATGATTATATGATATTATGCAACGTCAATGCAACATCAACAACAACAACAACAACAACAACAACAACAACAACAACAACAACAAGAAAGAAAAAAAAAAAACAACAATATAGAAAGTTTTATCTTGATTTATTTTCATTTCACCCGTATTCGTTTATCGAAAAATAATAATAATAATAATGATGATGATGATGATGATGAATAAATATAATAATAAAGAACATGACGCGAATTACGAATGCGTAAATAATGTCAATATTACGATATAAAATTAAATATTTATGTTATATAATCGTTTATTGTCCGTCGTAGAACCTTAAAAATATCATAAAGTAATAAAGAAATAGAAATCTATCTTAAAATATCCTGACATAAATGTATCGAGTCTCTATAAAAAAAATAAAAAAAAAAAATTCTACCAACGATTTCTCGAACGGAGTGCTCGATGAAAACGTCGAAAGTTCGTGTATCGAAAGGATAGCCGAGATAGATAGGGCTCGTATGGTTAATGTTAATTTTCGTTACAATCGCATATGAATCGCATCGAAAATGATAATTATATATTATTGATATTCAAACGTATAAGAAGACGTACGTAATAATATTAATAATGAACATGACGCGAATTACGAACACGCGAGAGACACACGAGCACAGACACGACGACATCATGATCGATACACGAACTAATCGCGACGAACGGGACTCTAACGAATTCAGAGTGTTCGACGAAAACGTGGAACGTTCGTGTATTG
>NW_026974773.1:80000-82500 GCF_037043105.1 Vanessa tameamea
AACGGACCGAGAACGAAATGCGTATATTAAGTATTATATTTAAACACGTAATAACGATCTCGAACGCGGATACCGTCATATGTTCGAGTCGAACGTCAAAGTCTTTTACTTCGGTTAAGACGTAAAGAGACGAGACATTAAACGTTCGAACAGTGTGGTTTATATTTTTATACAGCCGGCCCTCAGACAGGAGTGGTCCTGGATGTTTCTCCACGGACCGCAATGTGCGTTCGAAATGTCGATGTTCAAATGTGTCCTGCAGTTCACACTATGACGCGCAGTTAACTGCGTTCTTCATCGACCCGCGAGCCAAGTGATCCACCGTCCAGGGTAATGGTTTTGTTAATTTTTTTGTTGTATAATTTCTACGATCACTCGAACGATTCTATACGCCAGAGTGATATTAGTTAGTTTTTTATTTTTATTTTTTTTTTTTTTTTTGTTTTTTTCTCTTCTTTTTAGTATATAGAGAAAAATTCAAAAATTAAAAAAAAATAAATAAAATAAAATAAAAAAAAAAAAAAAAAGTACAAAACAAAAAAAAAAAAATATACATTTTATTTGAAGATGACGTATGTGCGTTGACACATCGTACTTTCCTCGAAATCGACATCGAAAAATATCAGTATAGGACGCGTTACACGACTCTCCGACTCGAGAACGAGAGAATCGCGTCCTCGCATCGAAACGACACATTCCGAACGTCGATTTTTGTGTTTTAGAATTTTATTATCGTTCATCATCGCACTCATTCGAGATAGATAATTTACGTTAATGATCCTTCCGCAGGTTCCCCTACGGAAACCTTGTTACGACTTTTACTTCCTCTAAATGATCAAGTTTGGTCAACTTCCCAGCAACGCCGACGGCCGTGAAGCCACCGCGTGTCGGTCCGAAGACCTCACTAAATCATTCAATCGGTAGTAGCGACGGGCGGTGTGTACAAAGGGCAGGGACGTAATCAACGCGAGCTTATGACTCGCGCTTACTAGGAATTCCTCGTTTATGGGGGATAATTGCAAACCCCAATCCCCAGCACGAAGGAGTTTCAACGGGTTGCCCGGGCCTCTAGGCCAGGGAGAACATGCTGATTCCTTCAGTGTAGCGCGCGTGCGGCCCAGGACATCTAAGGGCATCACAGACCTGTTATTGCTCAATCTCGTGCGGCTCGAAGCCGCCGGTCCCTCTAAGAAGAATTTTAATACGCCGCCAGTGAGTTGCTCGACCGAAATCGAGCACACCTAAATGACGACGCCTATTTAGCAGGCTAGAGTCTCGTTCGTTACCGGAATTAACCAGACAAATCGCTCCACCAACTAAGAACGGCCATGCACCACCACCCACCGAATCAAGAAAGAGCTATTAATCTGTCAATCCTTCCGGTGTCCGGGCCTGGTGAGATTTCCCGTGTTGAGTCAAATTAAGCCGCAGGCTCCACTCCTGGTGGTGCCCTTCCGTCAATTCCTTTAAGTTTCAGCTTTGCAACCATACTCCCCCCGGAGTCCAAAATCTTTGGTTTCCCGGAAGCTGCCCGCCGAGCCATTGTAGTAACGTCGGCGGATCGCTAGATGACATATTTACGGTTAGAACTAGGGCGGTATCTAATCGCCTTCGAACCTCTAACTTTCGTTCTTGATTGATGAAAACACCTTTGGCAAATGCTTTCGCTGATGTTCGTCTTGCGACGATCCAAGAATTTCACCTCTAACGTCGCAATACGAATGCCCCCAGTTATCCCTATTAATCATTACCTCGGAGTTCTGAAAACCAACAAAATAGAACCGAGATCATATTCTATTATTCCATGCACGAAATATTCAAGCGGCATTTTGAGCCCGCTTTGAGCACTCTAATTTGTTCAAAGTAAAATTGTCGGCCCATCTCGACACTCACTGAAGAGCACCGCGATAGGATTTTGATATTGAACCGGCGTTTTACCGCCGGCTCACCGACGATATGCTCCGCAGACGTGTCAGTATCACCGCGGATGCGGTGCACCGACAGCGCGGCGCACAAATGCAACTACGAGCTTTTTAACCGCAACAATTTTAGTATACGCTATTGGAGCTGGAATTACCGCGGCTGCTGGCACCAGACTTGCCCTCCAATTGTTCCTCGTTAAAATATTTAAAGTGTACTCATTCCGATTACGAGGCCTCGAAAGAGTCCCGTATCGTTATTTTTCGTCACTACCTCCCCGTGCCGGGAGTGGGTAATTTGCGCGCCTGCTGCCTTCCTTGGATGTGGTAGCCGTTTCTCAGGCTCCCTCTCCGGAATCGAACCCTGATTCCCCGTTACCCGTGACAACCATGGTAGTCGCAGAAACTACCATCGAAAGTTGATAAGGCAGACATTTGAAAGATGCGTCGCCGGTACTGGACCATGCGATCGGCAAAAGTTATCCAGATTCATCAAAATTAACGACTTCGGACGAGACGCCCTCCGTCGATTGGTTTTGATCTAATAAAAGCACTCATCCCATCACTGGTCAGAGTTCTGA
>NW_026974773.1:87500-92500 GCF_037043105.1 Vanessa tameamea
GACCCTTCTGCGCACTCCGCCGCGCACGTCCTACTCGTTACGGCATAATGACGCAAACGTACAACGTCGCACGTGCCCGTAACGGTAGTGTATAGGCAAAACGCTTCAGCGCCATCCATTTTCAGGGCTGGTTGCTTCGGCAGGTGAGTCGTTGCACACTCCTTAGCGGATTCCGACTTCCATGGCCACCGTCCTGCTGTCATGAGCGACCAACGCCTTTCATGGTGTCCCATGAGCGTTTTTTAGGCGCCTTAACACTACGTTTGGTTCATCCCACAGCGCCAGTTCTGCTTACCAAAATTGGCCCACTTGGCACCGTCATCAGATCTCCGGCTTCATCGTTCGAGTAAGCCGGAGTTCTCACCCATTTAAAGTTTGAGAATAGGTTGAGGTCGTTTCGGCCCCAATGCCTCTAATCATTCGCTTTACCGGATGGGACTGTTAATTATCGACGCCAGCTATCCTGAGGGAAACTTCGGACGGAACCAGCTACTAGATGGTTCGATTAGTCTTTCGCCCCTATACCCAGTTCCGACGATCGATTTGCACGTCAGAATCGCTACGGTCCTCCATCAGGGTTTCCCCTGACTTCGACCTGACCAGGCATAGTTCACCATCTTTCGGGTCCCAGCATCTGTGCTCAGAGCGCGCCTGCATTCACGGATTGGAAACGAGACGCCTCGGGAGTGCGAGAGATCGATCGAGACCGAAGCTCCATCCTCCCTGAGCGCGCGTGTTTAGCGCGCGCCTTCACTTTCGTTGCGCCTTTCAGTTTTATGTATAAATATCTCAATGACTCGCACACATGCTAGACTCCTTGGTCCGTGTTTCAAGACGGGTCCTGCGAGTGCCCGAAAATGAATCATCGCAGACGGATACGCGCACAGTCCGAGACAACACGGCAGCGACGACAGCAGCGCCGCGTCGACGTCCGCACTCGGGCAGGACATCGACAAACGACGTTCGCTTGCGTCGGGCCGGACGCGCGTGAGACGCGTGCGCGATTCGTATTATAAGTACGATTTTGTACTACCGTCCGACGGCCGGTCGGCCACCGTCACGGTCCAATAGACGTGCGCGAACACGACGACTGGACTCCCGAACGGCGCTTAGACCGACATCGAACGGGTCGCGATGTATTACTGAGAGAGAAGTGCACGCCGTCGACGAACGTCGACGGACGCGACCCGTGCCCCACGACGCACCCGCGAGGGGGGTTATGAGACATCGAGGCGCGCGCCCGTACGCCGTCGAATGACGATGAATCTCTCCGTTCGTTCATTCGAGTTTCGCAGGTTTACCCCTGAACGGTTTCACGTACTCTTGAACTCTCTCTTCAAAGTTCTTTTCAACTTTCCCTCACGGTACTTGTTCGCTATCGGTCTCGCGGTAATATTTAGCCTTAGATGGAGTTTACCACCCACTTAGGGCTGCACTCTCAAGCAACCCGACTCTGAGGAGCGTACCTCTCGCCGTCTCGCTCCGTCGCTACGGGCCTGGCACCCTCTACGGGAAAACGGCCCCGTTCAAGACGAACTTGGACAGGAGTGGCGACGACGAGAAAGCGATACCTCCCGAACACCACATCTCCCGCGATCGTTACAACCGCGGGATTCAGTGCTGGGCTATTTCCTGTTCGCTCGCCGCTACTAAGGAAATCCTGGTTAGTTTCTTTTCCTCCGCTTACTAATATGCTTAAATTCGGCGGGTGATCCTCCCTGATCTGAGGCCAACGATAAAAAAAACGAGGCAGACGCGATATCCGTCAACGCGACGGCGCCGCTTTCGTCGAGACGAGAGAGAATTTTCATTCCGGTCGTTCCGACGTCGGCGTCGACGCGCTCTTCGGACGTCGAGTCCGCCTACTCGATATACGAATGTTTCGATGTCATCACGTAAACTATGCGCGCGCGCGCGCTTTATGTACACTCGTATATAAACGTTCGTAACGATCGCGGAGCTTTTGTATTCGAAATTTTGACATTAGAAAATAAACAAAAGAAACGCACATACTCATCTCGAGACGAGAAGAGATCACCTAAACTCCGATTACCCCCTCTTCGAATTATCGAGAACAACTCAATGAAACGATCGAAAGGTCGGAGATGGGCGCTCCTCGTCTGGCGACGAGCGACGCTCTCAGTCTCTCTGACGTCGCATATAACGAAACTCCGTGACGTGAACGTACACACGAACGTATATAAAAAATATACATAATATAAATTATATATACACGCACGCATGTAAACGTAAACATACATACACATCGTCGTATTTGTTATATTTGAACGGACCGAGAACGAAATGCGTATATTAAGTATTATATTTAAACACGTAATAACGATCTCGAACGCGGATACCGTCATATGTTCGAGTCGAACGTCAAAGTCTTTTACTTCGGTTAAGACGTAAAGAGACGAGACATTAAACGTTCGAACAGTGTGGTTTATATTTTTATACAGCCGGCCCTCAGACAGGAGTGGTCCTGGATGTTTCTCCACGGACCGCAATGTGCGTTCGAAATGTCGATGTTCAAATGTGTCCTGCAGTTCACACTATGACGCGCAGTTAACTGCGTTCTTCATCGACCCGCGAGCCAAGTGATCCACCGTCCAGGGTAATGGTTTTGTTAATTTTTTTGTTGTATAATTTCTACGATCACTCGAACGATTCTATACGCCAGAGTGATATTAGTTAGTTTTTTATTTTTATTTTTTTTTTTTTTTTTGTTTTTTTCTCTTCTTTTTAGTATATAGAGAAAAATTCAAAAATTAAAAAAAAATAAATAAAATAAAATAAAAAAAAAAAAAAAAAGTACAAAACAAAAAAAAAAAAATATACATTTTATTTGAAGATGACGTATGTGCGTTGACACATCGTACTTTCCTCGAAATCGACATCGAAAAATATCAGTATAGGACGCGTTACACGACTCTCCGACTCGAGAACGAGAGAATCGCGTCCTCGCATCGAAACGACACATTCCGAACGTCGATTTTTGTGTTTTAGAATTTTATTATCGTTCATCATCGCACTCATTCGAGATAGATAATTTACGTTAATGATCCTTCCGCAGGTTCCCCTACGGAAACCTTGTTACGACTTTTACTTCCTCTAAATGATCAAGTTTGGTCAACTTCCCAGCAACGCCGACGGCCGTGAAGCCACCGCGTGTCGGTCCGAAGACCTCACTAAATCATTCAATCGGTAGTAGCGACGGGCGGTGTGTACAAAGGGCAGGGACGTAATCAACGCGAGCTTATGACTCGCGCTTACTAGGAATTCCTCGTTTATGGGGGATAATTGCAAACCCCAATCCCCAGCACGAAGGAGTTTCAACGGGTTGCCCGGGCCTCTAGGCCAGGGAGAACATGCTGATTCCTTCAGTGTAGCGCGCGTGCGGCCCAGGACATCTAAGGGCATCACAGACCTGTTATTGCTCAATCTCGTGCGGCTCGAAGCCGCCGGTCCCTCTAAGAAGAATTTTAATACGCCGCCAGTGAGTTGCTCGACCGAAATCGAGCACACCTAAATGACGACGCCTATTTAGCAGGCTAGAGTCTCGTTCGTTACCGGAATTAACCAGACAAATCGCTCCACCAACTAAGAACGGCCATGCACCACCACCCACCGAATCAAGAAAGAGCTATTAATCTGTCAATCCTTCCGGTGTCCGGGCCTGGTGAGATTTCCCGTGTTGAGTCAAATTAAGCCGCAGGCTCCACTCCTGGTGGTGCCCTTCCGTCAATTCCTTTAAGTTTCAGCTTTGCAACCATACTCCCCCCGGAGTCCAAAATCTTTGGTTTCCCGGAAGCTGCCCGCCGAGCCATTGTAGTAACGTCGGCGGATCGCTAGATGACATATTTACGGTTAGAACTAGGGCGGTATCTAATCGCCTTCGAACCTCTAACTTTCGTTCTTGATTGATGAAAACACCTTTGGCAAATGCTTTCGCTGATGTTCGTCTTGCGACGATCCAAGAATTTCACCTCTAACGTCGCAATACGAATGCCCCCAGTTATCCCTATTAATCATTACCTCGGAGTTCTGAAAACCAACAAAATAGAACCGAGATCATATTCTATTATTCCATGCACGAAATATTCAAGCGGCATTTTGAGCCCGCTTTGAGCACTCTAATTTGTTCAAAGTAAAATTGTCGGCCCATCTCGACACTCACTGAAGAGCACCGCGATAGGATTTTGATATTGAACCGGCGTTTTACCGCCGGCTCACCGACGATATGCTCCGCAGACGTGTCAGTATCACCGCGGATGCGGTGCACCGACAGCGCGGCGCACAAATGCAACTACGAGCTTTTTAACCGCAACAATTTTAGTATACGCTATTGGAGCTGGAATTACCGCGGCTGCTGGCACCAGACTTGCCCTCCAATTGTTCCTCGTTAAAATATTTAAAGTGTACTCATTCCGATTACGAGGCCTCGAAAGAGTCCCGTATCGTTATTTTTCGTCACTACCTCCCCGTGCCGGGAGTGGGTAATTTGCGCGCCTGCTGCCTTCCTTGGATGTGGTAGCCGTTTCTCAGGCTCCCTCTCCGGAATCGAACCCTGATTCCCCGTTACCCGTGACAACCATGGTAGTCGCAGAAACTACCATCGAAAGTTGATAAGGCAGACATTTGAAAGATGCGTCGCCGGTACTGGACCATGCGATCGGCAAAAGTTATCCAGATTCATCAAAATTAACGACTTCGGACGAGACGCCCTCCGTCGATTGGTTTTGATCTAATAAAAGCACTCATCCCATCACTGGTCAGAGTTCTGATTGCATGTATTAGCTCTAGAATTACCACAGTTATCCAAGTAACTGAGTAAGATCTAAGGAACCAAAACTGATATATTGAGCCATTCGCGGTATCGCCTTAATACGGCTTGCACTGAGACATGCATGGCTTAATCTTTGAGACAAGCATATAACTACTGGCAGGATCAACCAGGGAGCTAACATAGACTTGTTGAAGTCGTCAAACTCTCTTCT
>NW_026974773.1:100000-102500 GCF_037043105.1 Vanessa tameamea
ATTTTTTTTTTTTTTTTTGTTTTTTTCTCTTCTTTTTAGTATATAGAGAAAAATTCAAAAATTAAAAAAAAATAAATAAAATAAAATAAAAAAAAAAAAAAAAAGTACAAAACAAAAAAAAAAAAATATACATTTTATTTGAAGATGACGTATGTGCGTTGACACATCGTACTTTCCTCGAAATCGACATCGAAAAATATCAGTATAGGACGCGTTACACGACTCTCCGACTCGAGAACGAGAGAATCGCGTCCTCGCATCGAAACGACACATTCCGAACGTCGATTTTTGTGTTTTAGAATTTTATTATCGTTCATCATCGCACTCATTCGAGATAGATAATTTACGTTAATGATCCTTCCGCAGGTTCCCCTACGGAAACCTTGTTACGACTTTTACTTCCTCTAAATGATCAAGTTTGGTCAACTTCCCAGCAACGCCGACGGCCGTGAAGCCACCGCGTGTCGGTCCGAAGACCTCACTAAATCATTCAATCGGTAGTAGCGACGGGCGGTGTGTACAAAGGGCAGGGACGTAATCAACGCGAGCTTATGACTCGCGCTTACTAGGAATTCCTCGTTTATGGGGGATAATTGCAAACCCCAATCCCCAGCACGAAGGAGTTTCAACGGGTTGCCCGGGCCTCTAGGCCAGGGAGAACATGCTGATTCCTTCAGTGTAGCGCGCGTGCGGCCCAGGACATCTAAGGGCATCACAGACCTGTTATTGCTCAATCTCGTGCGGCTCGAAGCCGCCGGTCCCTCTAAGAAGAATTTTAATACGCCGCCAGTGAGTTGCTCGACCGAAATCGAGCACACCTAAATGACGACGCCTATTTAGCAGGCTAGAGTCTCGTTCGTTACCGGAATTAACCAGACAAATCGCTCCACCAACTAAGAACGGCCATGCACCACCACCCACCGAATCAAGAAAGAGCTATTAATCTGTCAATCCTTCCGGTGTCCGGGCCTGGTGAGATTTCCCGTGTTGAGTCAAATTAAGCCGCAGGCTCCACTCCTGGTGGTGCCCTTCCGTCAATTCCTTTAAGTTTCAGCTTTGCAACCATACTCCCCCCGGAGTCCAAAATCTTTGGTTTCCCGGAAGCTGCCCGCCGAGCCATTGTAGTAACGTCGGCGGATCGCTAGATGACATATTTACGGTTAGAACTAGGGCGGTATCTAATCGCCTTCGAACCTCTAACTTTCGTTCTTGATTGATGAAAACACCTTTGGCAAATGCTTTCGCTGATGTTCGTCTTGCGACGATCCAAGAATTTCACCTCTAACGTCGCAATACGAATGCCCCCAGTTATCCCTATTAATCATTACCTCGGAGTTCTGAAAACCAACAAAATAGAACCGAGATCATATTCTATTATTCCATGCACGAAATATTCAAGCGGCATTTTGAGCCCGCTTTGAGCACTCTAATTTGTTCAAAGTAAAATTGTCGGCCCATCTCGACACTCACTGAAGAGCACCGCGATAGGATTTTGATATTGAACCGGCGTTTTACCGCCGGCTCACCGACGATATGCTCCGCAGACGTGTCAGTATCACCGCGGATGCGGTGCACCGACAGCGCGGCGCACAAATGCAACTACGAGCTTTTTAACCGCAACAATTTTAGTATACGCTATTGGAGCTGGAATTACCGCGGCTGCTGGCACCAGACTTGCCCTCCAATTGTTCCTCGTTAAAATATTTAAAGTGTACTCATTCCGATTACGAGGCCTCGAAAGAGTCCCGTATCGTTATTTTTCGTCACTACCTCCCCGTGCCGGGAGTGGGTAATTTGCGCGCCTGCTGCCTTCCTTGGATGTGGTAGCCGTTTCTCAGGCTCCCTCTCCGGAATCGAACCCTGATTCCCCGTTACCCGTGACAACCATGGTAGTCGCAGAAACTACCATCGAAAGTTGATAAGGCAGACATTTGAAAGATGCGTCGCCGGTACTGGACCATGCGATCGGCAAAAGTTATCCAGATTCATCAAAATTAACGACTTCGGACGAGACGCCCTCCGTCGATTGGTTTTGATCTAATAAAAGCACTCATCCCATCACTGGTCAGAGTTCTGATTGCATGTATTAGCTCTAGAATTACCACAGTTATCCAAGTAACTGAGTAAGATCTAAGGAACCAAAACTGATATATTGAGCCATTCGCGGTATCGCCTTAATACGGCTTGCACTGAGACATGCATGGCTTAATCTTTGAGACAAGCATATAACTACTGGCAGGATCAACCAGGGAGCTAACATAGACTTGTTGAAGTCGTCAAACTCTCTTCTCGTTTCATATTCACATATAAAATACACACACACACGCGAGGCACGCACGCACGCACGCATGCATGCATGCATGCACGCATGTATGTATGTATGTACCATATACGCACAGTATGAAACGAGCGTCTTACCGTATCGTCAATCGCGTTAGACGCGATAGATTTTAACGGTTGACTCTTTTATAATTCAAACGAGACACTCGCTCGCGCGCGC
>NW_026974773.1:110000-112500 GCF_037043105.1 Vanessa tameamea
CGACTCGAGAACGAGAGAATCGCGTCCTCGCATCGAAACGACACATTCCGAACGTCGATTTTTGTGTTTTAGAATTTTATTATCGTTCATCATCGCACTCATTCGAGATAGATAATTTACGTTAATGATCCTTCCGCAGGTTCCCCTACGGAAACCTTGTTACGACTTTTACTTCCTCTAAATGATCAAGTTTGGTCAACTTCCCAGCAACGCCGACGGCCGTGAAGCCACCGCGTGTCGGTCCGAAGACCTCACTAAATCATTCAATCGGTAGTAGCGACGGGCGGTGTGTACAAAGGGCAGGGACGTAATCAACGCGAGCTTATGACTCGCGCTTACTAGGAATTCCTCGTTTATGGGGGATAATTGCAAACCCCAATCCCCAGCACGAAGGAGTTTCAACGGGTTGCCCGGGCCTCTAGGCCAGGGAGAACATGCTGATTCCTTCAGTGTAGCGCGCGTGCGGCCCAGGACATCTAAGGGCATCACAGACCTGTTATTGCTCAATCTCGTGCGGCTCGAAGCCGCCGGTCCCTCTAAGAAGAATTTTAATACGCCGCCAGTGAGTTGCTCGACCGAAATCGAGCACACCTAAATGACGACGCCTATTTAGCAGGCTAGAGTCTCGTTCGTTACCGGAATTAACCAGACAAATCGCTCCACCAACTAAGAACGGCCATGCACCACCACCCACCGAATCAAGAAAGAGCTATTAATCTGTCAATCCTTCCGGTGTCCGGGCCTGGTGAGATTTCCCGTGTTGAGTCAAATTAAGCCGCAGGCTCCACTCCTGGTGGTGCCCTTCCGTCAATTCCTTTAAGTTTCAGCTTTGCAACCATACTCCCCCCGGAGTCCAAAATCTTTGGTTTCCCGGAAGCTGCCCGCCGAGCCATTGTAGTAACGTCGGCGGATCGCTAGATGACATATTTACGGTTAGAACTAGGGCGGTATCTAATCGCCTTCGAACCTCTAACTTTCGTTCTTGATTGATGAAAACACCTTTGGCAAATGCTTTCGCTGATGTTCGTCTTGCGACGATCCAAGAATTTCACCTCTAACGTCGCAATACGAATGCCCCCAGTTATCCCTATTAATCATTACCTCGGAGTTCTGAAAACCAACAAAATAGAACCGAGATCATATTCTATTATTCCATGCACGAAATATTCAAGCGGCATTTTGAGCCCGCTTTGAGCACTCTAATTTGTTCAAAGTAAAATTGTCGGCCCATCTCGACACTCACTGAAGAGCACCGCGATAGGATTTTGATATTGAACCGGCGTTTTACCGCCGGCTCACCGACGATATGCTCCGCAGACGTGTCAGTATCACCGCGGATGCGGTGCACCGACAGCGCGGCGCACAAATGCAACTACGAGCTTTTTAACCGCAACAATTTTAGTATACGCTATTGGAGCTGGAATTACCGCGGCTGCTGGCACCAGACTTGCCCTCCAATTGTTCCTCGTTAAAATATTTAAAGTGTACTCATTCCGATTACGAGGCCTCGAAAGAGTCCCGTATCGTTATTTTTCGTCACTACCTCCCCGTGCCGGGAGTGGGTAATTTGCGCGCCTGCTGCCTTCCTTGGATGTGGTAGCCGTTTCTCAGGCTCCCTCTCCGGAATCGAACCCTGATTCCCCGTTACCCGTGACAACCATGGTAGTCGCAGAAACTACCATCGAAAGTTGATAAGGCAGACATTTGAAAGATGCGTCGCCGGTACTGGACCATGCGATCGGCAAAAGTTATCCAGATTCATCAAAATTAACGACTTCGGACGAGACGCCCTCCGTCGATTGGTTTTGATCTAATAAAAGCACTCATCCCATCACTGGTCAGAGTTCTGATTGCATGTATTAGCTCTAGAATTACCACAGTTATCCAAGTAACTGAGTAAGATCTAAGGAACCAAAACTGATATATTGAGCCATTCGCGGTATCGCCTTAATACGGCTTGCACTGAGACATGCATGGCTTAATCTTTGAGACAAGCATATAACTACTGGCAGGATCAACCAGGGAGCTAACATAGACTTGTTGAAGTCGTCAAACTCTCTTCTCGTTTCATATTCACATATAAAATACACACACACACGCGAGGCACGCACGCACGCACGCATGCATGCATGCACGCATGTATGTATGTACCATATACGCACAGTATGAAACGAGCGTCTTACCGTATCGTCAATCGCGTTAGACGCGATAGATTTTAACGGTTGACTCTTTTATAATTCAAACGAGACACTCGCTCGCGCGCGCGTTCGCGCGCTCCCCCGCGCTTTATATATTTATCGAGACGATATTTATATATCGCGACGGCGGCGGCGGCGGCGGCGGCGACGGCGGCGTCGTCACATAATGACACATCACGGTCACGAATTCGAACGTTCTAAACGAGATCGAGTTTATTTTAAAATAACACTTCGCACACGACGTGTACGTATGTATTGTTCAACGATTATTATCGTAAAACATTGGGATCGACGCCCGGTGT
>NW_026974773.1:120000-122500 GCF_037043105.1 Vanessa tameamea
CAACGCCGACGGCCGTGAAGCCACCGCGTGTCGGTCCGAAGACCTCACTAAATCATTCAATCGGTAGTAGCGACGGGCGGTGTGTACAAAGGGCAGGGACGTAATCAACGCGAGCTTATGACTCGCGCTTACTAGGAATTCCTCGTTTATGGGGGATAATTGCAAACCCCAATCCCCAGCACGAAGGAGTTTCAACGGGTTGCCCGGGCCTCTAGGCCAGGGAGAACATGCTGATTCCTTCAGTGTAGCGCGCGTGCGGCCCAGGACATCTAAGGGCATCACAGACCTGTTATTGCTCAATCTCGTGCGGCTCGAAGCCGCCGGTCCCTCTAAGAAGAATTTTAATACGCCGCCAGTGAGTTGCTCGACCGAAATCGAGCACACCTAAATGACGACGCCTATTTAGCAGGCTAGAGTCTCGTTCGTTACCGGAATTAACCAGACAAATCGCTCCACCAACTAAGAACGGCCATGCACCACCACCCACCGAATCAAGAAAGAGCTATTAATCTGTCAATCCTTCCGGTGTCCGGGCCTGGTGAGATTTCCCGTGTTGAGTCAAATTAAGCCGCAGGCTCCACTCCTGGTGGTGCCCTTCCGTCAATTCCTTTAAGTTTCAGCTTTGCAACCATACTCCCCCCGGAGTCCAAAATCTTTGGTTTCCCGGAAGCTGCCCGCCGAGCCATTGTAGTAACGTCGGCGGATCGCTAGATGACATATTTACGGTTAGAACTAGGGCGGTATCTAATCGCCTTCGAACCTCTAACTTTCGTTCTTGATTGATGAAAACACCTTTGGCAAATGCTTTCGCTGATGTTCGTCTTGCGACGATCCAAGAATTTCACCTCTAACGTCGCAATACGAATGCCCCCAGTTATCCCTATTAATCATTACCTCGGAGTTCTGAAAACCAACAAAATAGAACCGAGATCATATTCTATTATTCCATGCACGAAATATTCAAGCGGCATTTTGAGCCCGCTTTGAGCACTCTAATTTGTTCAAAGTAAAATTGTCGGCCCATCTCGACACTCACTGAAGAGCACCGCGATAGGATTTTGATATTGAACCGGCGTTTTACCGCCGGCTCACCGACGATATGCTCCGCAGACGTGTCAGTATCACCGCGGATGCGGTGCACCGACAGCGCGGCGCACAAATGCAACTACGAGCTTTTTAACCGCAACAATTTTAGTATACGCTATTGGAGCTGGAATTACCGCGGCTGCTGGCACCAGACTTGCCCTCCAATTGTTCCTCGTTAAAATATTTAAAGTGTACTCATTCCGATTACGAGGCCTCGAAAGAGTCCCGTATCGTTATTTTTCGTCACTACCTCCCCGTGCCGGGAGTGGGTAATTTGCGCGCCTGCTGCCTTCCTTGGATGTGGTAGCCGTTTCTCAGGCTCCCTCTCCGGAATCGAACCCTGATTCCCCGTTACCCGTGACAACCATGGTAGTCGCAGAAACTACCATCGAAAGTTGATAAGGCAGACATTTGAAAGATGCGTCGCCGGTACTGGACCATGCGATCGGCAAAAGTTATCCAGATTCATCAAAATTAACGACTTCGGACGAGACGCCCTCCGTCGATTGGTTTTGATCTAATAAAAGCACTCATCCCATCACTGGTCAGAGTTCTGATTGCATGTATTAGCTCTAGAATTACCACAGTTATCCAAGTAACTGAGTAAGATCTAAGGAACCAAAACTGATATATTGAGCCATTCGCGGTATCGCCTTAATACGGCTTGCACTGAGACATGCATGGCTTAATCTTTGAGACAAGCATATAACTACTGGCAGGATCAACCAGGGAGCTAACATAGACTTGTTGAAGTCGTCAAACTCTCTTCTCGTTTCATATTCACATATAAAATACACACACACACGCGAGGCACGCACGCACGCACGCATGCATGCATGCACGCATGTATGTATGTACCATATACGCACAGTATGAAACGAGCGTCTTACCGTATCGTCAATCGCGTTAGACGCGATAGATTTTAACGGTTGACTCTTTTATAATTCAAACGAGACACTCGCTCGCGCGCGCGTTCGCGCGCTCCCCCGCGCTTTATATATTTATCGAGACGATATTTATATATCGCGACGGCGGCGGCGGCGGCGGCGGCGACGGCGGCGTCGTCACATAATGACACATCACGGTCACGAATTCGAACGTTCTAAACGAGATCGAGTTTATTTTAAAATAACACTTCGCACACGACGTGTACGTATGTATTGTTCAACGATTATTATCGTAAAACATTGGGATCGACGCCCGGTGTTTGAGTGATCGTACCGATACTCGGGTTATGTATTTTTTGTACATGATAAATGAAAAATAAAAAGAATTTTAGAAACGACCGTTTTCATGATATAATATCAAAATTATACACATTATACGAATACACTGAATCTTTTAAAAACTCTGGTCTCTAACACGTTTCCTTCTCATATGTGTCGTGTCACGACGTCGCACAGATCTACTACAA
>NW_026974773.1:130000-132500 GCF_037043105.1 Vanessa tameamea
GCCTCTAGGCCAGGGAGAACATGCTGATTCCTTCAGTGTAGCGCGCGTGCGGCCCAGGACATCTAAGGGCATCACAGACCTGTTATTGCTCAATCTCGTGCGGCTCGAAGCCGCCGGTCCCTCTAAGAAGAATTTTAATACGCCGCCAGTGAGTTGCTCGACCGAAATCGAGCACACCTAAATGACGACGCCTATTTAGCAGGCTAGAGTCTCGTTCGTTACCGGAATTAACCAGACAAATCGCTCCACCAACTAAGAACGGCCATGCACCACCACCCACCGAATCAAGAAAGAGCTATTAATCTGTCAATCCTTCCGGTGTCCGGGCCTGGTGAGATTTCCCGTGTTGAGTCAAATTAAGCCGCAGGCTCCACTCCTGGTGGTGCCCTTCCGTCAATTCCTTTAAGTTTCAGCTTTGCAACCATACTCCCCCCGGAGTCCAAAATCTTTGGTTTCCCGGAAGCTGCCCGCCGAGCCATTGTAGTAACGTCGGCGGATCGCTAGATGACATATTTACGGTTAGAACTAGGGCGGTATCTAATCGCCTTCGAACCTCTAACTTTCGTTCTTGATTGATGAAAACACCTTTGGCAAATGCTTTCGCTGATGTTCGTCTTGCGACGATCCAAGAATTTCACCTCTAACGTCGCAATACGAATGCCCCCAGTTATCCCTATTAATCATTACCTCGGAGTTCTGAAAACCAACAAAATAGAACCGAGATCATATTCTATTATTCCATGCACGAAATATTCAAGCGGCATTTTGAGCCCGCTTTGAGCACTCTAATTTGTTCAAAGTAAAATTGTCGGCCCATCTCGACACTCACTGAAGAGCACCGCGATAGGATTTTGATATTGAACCGGCGTTTTACCGCCGGCTCACCGACGATATGCTCCGCAGACGTGTCAGTATCACCGCGGATGCGGTGCA
The DNA here is from genome assembly GCF_037043105.1 of Vanessa tameamea. NCBI lineage: Eukaryota > Metazoa > Arthropoda > Insecta > Lepidoptera > Nymphalidae > Vanessa > Vanessa tameamea. The sequence goes on from NW_026974773.1 coordinate 130,934, forward strand.
CCGACAGCGCGGCGCACAAATGCAACTACGAGCTTTTTAACCGCAACAATTTTAGTATACGCTATTGGAGCTGGAATTACCGCGGCTGCTGGCACCAGACTTGCCCTCCAATTGTTCCTCGTTAAAATATTTAAAGTGTACTCATTCCGATTACGAGGCCTCGAAAGAGTCCCGTATCGTTATTTTTCGTCACTACCTCCCCGTGCCGGGAGTGGGTAATTTGCGCGCCTGCTGCCTTCCTTGGATGTGGTAGCCGTTTCTCAGGCTCCCTCTCCGGAATCGAACCCTGATTCCCCGTTACCCGTGACAACCATGGTAGTCGCAGAAACTACCATCGAAAGTTGATAAGGCAGACATTTGAAAGATGCGTCGCCGGTACTGGACCATGCGATCGGCAAAAGTTATCCAGATTCATCAAAATTAACGACTTCGGACGAGACGCCCTCCGTCGATTGGTTTTGATCTAATAAAAGCACTCATCCCATCACTGGTCAGAGTTCTGATTGCATGTATTAGCTCTAGAATTACCACAGTTATCCAAGTAACTGAGTAAGATCTAAGGAACCAAAACTGATATATTGAGCCATTCGCGGTATCGCCTTAATACGGCTTGCACTGAGACATGCATGGCTTAATCTTTGAGACAAGCATATAACTACTGGCAGGATCAACCAGGGAGCTAACATAGACTTGTTGAAGTCGTCAAACTCTCTTCTCGTTTCATATTCACATATAAAATACACACACACACGCGAGGCACGCACGCACGCACGCATGCATGCATGCACGCATGTATGTATGTACCATATACGCACAGTATGAAACGAGCGTCTTACCGTATCGTCAATCGCGTTAGACGCGATAGATTTTAACGGTTGACTCTTTTATAATTCAAACGAGACACTCGCTCGCGCGCGCGTTCGCGCGCTCCCCCGCGCTTTATATATTTATCGAGACGATATTTATATATCGCGACGGCGGCGGCGGCGGCGGCGGCGACGGCGGCGTCGTCACATAATGACACATCACGGTCACGAATTCGAACGTTCTAAACGAGATCGAGTTTATTTTAAAATAACACTTCGCACACGACGTGTACGTATGTATTGTTCAACGATTATTATCGTAAAACATTGGGATCGACGCCCGGTGTTTGAGTGATCGTACCGATACTCGGGTTATGTATTTTTTGTACATGATAAATGAAAAATAAAAAGAATTTTAGAAACGACCGTTTTCATGATATAATATCAAAATTATACACATTATACGAATACACTGAATCTTTTAAAAACTCTGGTCTCTAACACGTTTCCTTCTCATATGTGTCGTGTCACGACGTCGCACAGATCTACTACAATGAATCGACACTATTCCATGAGGATAGATTGTAGAGAAGAGCGCGACGACGACGACGATAAGAGGAAGCGCATGTGAGGCAGAGAGATTTACGTGCGTCCGTCGGTCGGCACAGTTTTACAGAACGAAAAAAAAAAAAAGAATCTTTTCATCATTTCCACGTGTCAGTGAATATTGTATGTTGTCCCCCCAGCGGTCGCGACGATTC
>NW_026974773.1:137500-142500 GCF_037043105.1 Vanessa tameamea
CGACTGGACTCCCGAACGGCGCTTAGACCGACATCGAACGGGTCGCGATGTATTACTGAGAGAGAAGTGCACGCCGTCGACGAACGTCGACGGACGCGACCCGTGCCCCACGACGCACCCGCGAGGGGGGTTATGAGACATCGAGGCGCGCGCCCGTACGCCGTCGAATGACGATGAATCTCTCCGTTCGTTCATTCGAGTTTCGCAGGTTTACCCCTGAACGGTTTCACGTACTCTTGAACTCTCTCTTCAAAGTTCTTTTCAACTTTCCCTCACGGTACTTGTTCGCTATCGGTCTCGCGGTAATATTTAGCCTTAGATGGAGTTTACCACCCACTTAGGGCTGCACTCTCAAGCAACCCGACTCTGAGGAGCGTACCTCTCGCCGTCTCGCTCCGTCGCTACGGGCCTGGCACCCTCTACGGGAAAACGGCCCCGTTCAAGACGAACTTGGACAGGAGTGGCGACGACGAGAAAGCGATACCTCCCGAACACCACATCTCCCGCGATCGTTACAACCGCGGGATTCAGTGCTGGGCTATTTCCTGTTCGCTCGCCGCTACTAAGGAAATCCTGGTTAGTTTCTTTTCCTCCGCTTACTAATATGCTTAAATTCGGCGGGTGATCCTCCCTGATCTGAGGCCAACGATAAAAAAAACGAGGCAGACGCGATATCCGTCAACGCGACGGCGCCGCTTTCGTCGAGACGAGAGAGAATTTTCATTCCGGTCGTTCCGACGTCGGCGTCGACGCGCTCTTCGGACGTCGAGTCCGCCTACTCGATATACGAATGTTTCGATGTCATCACGTAAACTATGCGCGCGCGCGCGCTTTATGTACACTCGTATACAAACGTTCGTAACGATCGCGGAGCTTTTGTATTCGAAATTTTGACATTAGAAAATAAACGAAAGAAACGCACATACTCATCTCGAGACGAAGAGATCACCTAAACTCCGATTACCCCCTCTTCGAATTATCGAGAACAACTCAATGAAACGATCGAAAGGTCGGAGATGGGCGCTCCTCGTCTGGCGACGAGCGACGCTCTCAGTCTCTCTGACGTCGCATATAACGAAACTCCGTGACGTGAACGTACACACGAACGTATATAAAAAATATACATAATATAAATTATATATACACGCACGCATGTAAACGTAAACATACATACACATCGTCGTATTTGTTATATTTGAACGGACCGAGAACGAAATGCGTATATTAAGTATTATATTTAAACACGTAATAACGATCTCGAACGCGGATACCGTCATATGTTCGAGTCGAACGTCAAAGTCTTTTACTTCGGTTAAGACGTAAAGAGACGAGACATTAAACGTTCGAACAGTGTGGTTTATATTTTTATACAGCCGGCCCTCAGACAGGAGTGGTCCTGGATGTTTCTCCACGGACCGCAATGTGCGTTCGAAATGTCGATGTTCAAATGTGTCCTGCAGTTCACACTATGACGCGCAGTTAACTGCGTTCTTCATCGACCCGCGAGCCAAGTGATCCACCGTCCAGGGTAATGGTTTTGTTAATTTTTTTGTTAATAATTTCTACGATCACTCGAACGATTCTATACGCCAGAGCAGATATTAGTTAGTTTTTTATTTTTATTTTTTTTTTTTTTTTTTTGTTTTTTTCTCTTCTTTTTAGTATATAGAGAAAAATTCAAAAATTAAAAAAAAAAAAAAATAAAATAAAATAAAAAAAAAAAAAAAAGTACAAAACAAAAAAAAAAAAATATACATTTTATTTGAAGATGACGGATGTGCGTTAACACATCGTACTTTCCTCGAAATCGACATCGAAAAATATCAGTATAGGACGCGTTACACGACTCTCCGACTCGAGAACGAGAGAATCGCGTCCTCGCATCGAAACGACACATTCCGAACGTCGATTTTTGTGTTTTAGAATTTTATTATCGTTCATCATCGCACTCATTCGAGATAGATAATTTACGTTAATGATCCTTCCGCAGGTTCCCCTACGGAAACCTTGTTACGACTTTTACTTCCTCTAAATGATCAAGTTTGGTCAACTTCCCAGCAACGCCGACGGCCGTGAAGCCACCGCGTGTCGGTCCGAAGACCTCACTAAATCATTCAATCGGTAGTAGCGACGGGCGGTGTGTACAAAGGGCAGGGACGTAATCAACGCGAGCTTATGACTCGCGCTTACTAGGAATTCCTCGTTTATGGGGGATAATTGCAAACCCCAATCCCCAGCACGAAGGAGTTTCAACGGGTTGCCCGGGCCTCTAGGCCAGGGAGAACATGCTGATTCCTTCAGTGTAGCGCGCGTGCGGCCCAGGACATCTAAGGGCATCACAGACCTGTTATTGCTCAATCTCGTGCGGCTCGAAGCCGCCGGTCCCTCTAAGAAGAATTTTAATACGCCGCCAGTGAGTTGCTCGACCGAAATCGAGCACACCTAAATGACGACGCCTATTTAGCAGGCTAGAGTCTCGTTCGTTACCGGAATTAACCAGACAAATCGCTCCACCAACTAAGAACGGCCATGCACCACCACCCACCGAATCAAGAAAGAGCTATTAATCTGTCAATCCTTCCGGTGTCCGGGCCTGGTGAGATTTCCCGTGTTGAGTCAAATTAAGCCGCAGGCTCCACTCCTGGTGGTGCCCTTCCGTCAATTCCTTTAAGTTTCAGCTTTGCAACCATACTCCCCCCGGAGTCCAAAATCTTTGGTTTCCCGGAAGCTGCCCGCCGAGCCATTGTAGTAACGTCGGCGGATCGCTAGATGACATATTTACGGTTAGAACTAGGGCGGTATCTAATCGCCTTCGAACCTCTAACTTTCGTTCTTGATTGATGAAAACACCTTTGGCAAATGCTTTCGCTGATGTTCGTCTTGCGACGATCCAAGAATTTCACCTCTAACGTCGCAATACGAATGCCCCCAGTTATCCCTATTAATCATTACCTCGGAGTTCTGAAAACCAACAAAATAGAACCGAGATCATATTCTATTATTCCATGCACGAAATATTCAAGCGGCATTTTGAGCCCGCTTTGAGCACTCTAATTTGTTCAAAGTAAAATTGTCGGCCCATCTCGACACTCACTGAAGAGCACCGCGATAGGATTTTGATATTGAACCGGCGTTTTACCGCCGGCTCACCGACGATATGCTCCGCAGACGTGTCAGTATCACCGCGGATGCGGTGCACCGACAGCGCGGCGCACAAATGCAACTACGAGCTTTTTAACCGCAACAATTTTAGTATACGCTATTGGAGCTGGAATTACCGCGGCTGCTGGCACCAGACTTGCCCTCCAATTGTTCCTCGTTAAAATATTTAAAGTGTACTCATTCCGATTACGAGGCCTCGAAAGAGTCCCGTATCGTTATTTTTCGTCACTACCTCCCCGTGCCGGGAGTGGGTAATTTGCGCGCCTGCTGCCTTCCTTGGATGTGGTAGCCGTTTCTCAGGCTCCCTCTCCGGAATCGAACCCTGATTCCCCGTTACCCGTGACAACCATGGTAGTCGCAGAAACTACCATCGAAAGTTGATAAGGCAGACATTTGAAAGATGCGTCGCCGGTACTGGACCATGCGATCGGCAAAAGTTATCCAGATTCATCAAAATTAACGACTTCGGACGAGACGCCCTCCGTCGATTGGTTTTGATCTAATAAAAGCACTCATCCCATCACTGGTCAGAGTTCTGATTGCATGTATTAGCTCTAGAATTACCACAGTTATCCAAGTAACTGAGTAAGATCTAAGGAACCAAAACTGATATATTGAGCCATTCGCGGTATCGCCTTAATACGGCTTGCACTGAGACATGCATGGCTTAATCTTTGAGACAAGCATATAACTACTGGCAGGATCAACCAGGGAGCTAACATAGACTTGTTGAAGTCGTCAAACTCTCTTCTCGTTTCATATTCACATATAAAATACACACACACACGCGAGGCACGCACGCACGCACGCATGCATGCATGCACGCATGTATGTATGTACCATATACGCACAGTATGAAACGAGCGTCTTACCGTATCGTCAATCGCGTTAGACGCGATAGATTTTAACGGTTGACTCTTTTATAATTCAAACGAGACACTCGCTCGCGCGCGCGTTCGCGCGCTCCCCCGCGCTTTATATATTTATCGAGACGATATTTATATATCGCGACGGCGGCGGCGGCGGCGGCGGCGACGGCGGCGTCGTCACATAATGACACATCACGGTCACGAATTCGAACGTTCTAAACGAGATCGAGTTTATTTTAAAATAACACTTCGCACACGACGTGTACGTATGTATTGTTCAACGATTATTATCGTAAAACATTGGGATCGACGCCCGGTGTTTGAGTGATCGTACCGATACTCGGGTTATGTATTTTTTGTACATGATAAATGAAAAATAAAAAGAATTTTAGAAACGACCGTTTTCATGATATAATATCAAAATTATACACATTATACGAATACACTGAATCTTTTAAAAACTCTGGTCTCTAACACGTTTCCTTCTCATATGTGTCGTGTCACGACGTCGCACAGATCTACTACAATGAATCGACACTATTCCATGAGGATAGATTGTAGAGAAGAGCGCGACGACGACGACGATAAGAGGAAGCGCATGTGAGGCAGAGAGATTTACGTGCGTCCGTCGGTCGGCACAGTTTTACAGAACGAAAAAAAAAAAAAGAATCTTTTCATCATTTCCACGTGTCAGTGAATATTGTATGTTGTCCCCCCAGCGGTCGCGACGATTCGTACGTACATAGGTAATACTACGTGTAAAGTATAATATAACGCGATACGACGAATCGAGACGCCAGAGAGACGCAACAACGACGAGACGACGAAAGGAAACGATAATAAATTTTTATTTTTCGTTATACAAGAGTACTACTGTGATCGGTCACTTCGCGTCTCGCATCAAATTTCAATGTTCGACGTTCGAACCGTCACTACTCCATATATATGCCCGGCGACGAGTATGACATT
>NW_026974773.1:147500-152500 GCF_037043105.1 Vanessa tameamea
TTACCCCTGAACGGTTTCACGTACTCTTGAACTCTCTCTTCAAAGTTCTTTTCAACTTTCCCTCACGGTACTTGTTCGCTATCGGTCTCGCGGTAATATTTAGCCTTAGATGGAGTTTACCACCCACTTAGGGCTGCACTCTCAAGCAACCCGACTCTGAGGAGCGTACCTCTCGCCGTCTCGCTCCGTCGCTACGGGCCTGGCACCCTCTACGGGAAAACGGCCCCGTTCAAGACGAACTTGGACAGGAGTGGCGACGACGAGAAAGCGATACCTCCCGAACACCACATCTCCCGCGATCGTTACAACCGCGGGATTCAGTGCTGGGCTATTTCCTGTTCGCTCGCCGCTACTAAGGAAATCCTGGTTAGTTTCTTTTCCTCCGCTTACTAATATGCTTAAATTCGGCGGGTGATCCTCCCTGATCTGAGGCCAACGATAAAAAAAACGAGGCAGACGCGATATCCGTCAACGCGACGGCGCCGCTTTCGTCGAGACGAGAGAGAATTTTCATTCCGGTCGTTCCGACGTCGGCGTCGACGCGCTCTTCGGACGTCGAGTCCGCCTACTCGATATACGAATGTTTCGATGTCATCACGTAAACTATGCGCGCGCGCGCGCTTTATGTACACTCGTATACAAACGTTCGTAACGATCGCGGAGCTTTTGTATTCGAAATTTTGACATTAGAAAATAAACGAAAGAAACGCACATACTCATCTCGAGACGAAGAGATCACCTAAACTCCGATTACCCCCTCTTCGAATTATCGAGAACAACTCAATGAAACGATCGAAAGGTCGGAGATGGGCGCTCCTCGTCTGGCGACGAGCGACGCTCTCAGTCTCTCTGACGTCGCATATAACGAAACTCCGTGACGTGAACGTACACACGAACGTATATAAAAAATATACATAATATAAATTATATATACACGCACGCATGTAAACGTAAACATACATACACATCGTCGTATTTGTTATATTTGAACGGACCGAGAACGAAATGCGTATATTAAGTATTATATTTAAACACGTAATAACGATCTCGAACGCGGATACCGTCATATGTTCGAGTCGAACGTCAAAGTCTTTTACTTCGGTTAAGACGTAAAGAGACGAGACATTAAACGTTCGAACAGTGTGGTTTATATTTTTATACAGCCGGCCCTCAGACAGGAGTGGTCCTGGATGTTTCTCCACGGACCGCAATGTGCGTTCGAAATGTCGATGTTCAAATGTGTCCTGCAGTTCACACTATGACGCGCAGTTAACTGCGTTCTTCATCGACCCGCGAGCCAAGTGATCCACCGTCCAGGGTAATGGTTTTGTTAATTTTTTTGTTAATAATTTCTACGATCACTCGAACGATTCTATACGCCAGAGCAGATATTAGTTAGTTTTTTATTTTTATTTTTTTTTTTTTTTTTTTGTTTTTTTCTCTTCTTTTTAGTATATAGAGAAAAATTCAAAAATTAAAAAAAAAAAAAAATAAAATAAAATAAAAAAAAAAAAAAAAGTACAAAACAAAAAAAAAAAAATATACATTTTATTTGAAGATGACGGATGTGCGTTAACACATCGTACTTTCCTCGAAATCGACATCGAAAAATATCAGTATAGGACGCGTTACACGACTCTCCGACTCGAGAACGAGAGAATCGCGTCCTCGCATCGAAACGACACATTCCGAACGTCGATTTTTGTGTTTTAGAATTTTATTATCGTTCATCATCGCACTCATTCGAGATAGATAATTTACGTTAATGATCCTTCCGCAGGTTCCCCTACGGAAACCTTGTTACGACTTTTACTTCCTCTAAATGATCAAGTTTGGTCAACTTCCCAGCAACGCCGACGGCCGTGAAGCCACCGCGTGTCGGTCCGAAGACCTCACTAAATCATTCAATCGGTAGTAGCGACGGGCGGTGTGTACAAAGGGCAGGGACGTAATCAACGCGAGCTTATGACTCGCGCTTACTAGGAATTCCTCGTTTATGGGGGATAATTGCAAACCCCAATCCCCAGCACGAAGGAGTTTCAACGGGTTGCCCGGGCCTCTAGGCCAGGGAGAACATGCTGATTCCTTCAGTGTAGCGCGCGTGCGGCCCAGGACATCTAAGGGCATCACAGACCTGTTATTGCTCAATCTCGTGCGGCTCGAAGCCGCCGGTCCCTCTAAGAAGAATTTTAATACGCCGCCAGTGAGTTGCTCGACCGAAATCGAGCACACCTAAATGACGACGCCTATTTAGCAGGCTAGAGTCTCGTTCGTTACCGGAATTAACCAGACAAATCGCTCCACCAACTAAGAACGGCCATGCACCACCACCCACCGAATCAAGAAAGAGCTATTAATCTGTCAATCCTTCCGGTGTCCGGGCCTGGTGAGATTTCCCGTGTTGAGTCAAATTAAGCCGCAGGCTCCACTCCTGGTGGTGCCCTTCCGTCAATTCCTTTAAGTTTCAGCTTTGCAACCATACTCCCCCCGGAGTCCAAAATCTTTGGTTTCCCGGAAGCTGCCCGCCGAGCCATTGTAGTAACGTCGGCGGATCGCTAGATGACATATTTACGGTTAGAACTAGGGCGGTATCTAATCGCCTTCGAACCTCTAACTTTCGTTCTTGATTGATGAAAACACCTTTGGCAAATGCTTTCGCTGATGTTCGTCTTGCGACGATCCAAGAATTTCACCTCTAACGTCGCAATACGAATGCCCCCAGTTATCCCTATTAATCATTACCTCGGAGTTCTGAAAACCAACAAAATAGAACCGAGATCATATTCTATTATTCCATGCACGAAATATTCAAGCGGCATTTTGAGCCCGCTTTGAGCACTCTAATTTGTTCAAAGTAAAATTGTCGGCCCATCTCGACACTCACTGAAGAGCACCGCGATAGGATTTTGATATTGAACCGGCGTTTTACCGCCGGCTCACCGACGATATGCTCCGCAGACGTGTCAGTATCACCGCGGATGCGGTGCACCGACAGCGCGGCGCACAAATGCAACTACGAGCTTTTTAACCGCAACAATTTTAGTATACGCTATTGGAGCTGGAATTACCGCGGCTGCTGGCACCAGACTTGCCCTCCAATTGTTCCTCGTTAAAATATTTAAAGTGTACTCATTCCGATTACGAGGCCTCGAAAGAGTCCCGTATCGTTATTTTTCGTCACTACCTCCCCGTGCCGGGAGTGGGTAATTTGCGCGCCTGCTGCCTTCCTTGGATGTGGTAGCCGTTTCTCAGGCTCCCTCTCCGGAATCGAACCCTGATTCCCCGTTACCCGTGACAACCATGGTAGTCGCAGAAACTACCATCGAAAGTTGATAAGGCAGACATTTGAAAGATGCGTCGCCGGTACTGGACCATGCGATCGGCAAAAGTTATCCAGATTCATCAAAATTAACGACTTCGGACGAGACGCCCTCCGTCGATTGGTTTTGATCTAATAAAAGCACTCATCCCATCACTGGTCAGAGTTCTGATTGCATGTATTAGCTCTAGAATTACCACAGTTATCCAAGTAACTGAGTAAGATCTAAGGAACCAAAACTGATATATTGAGCCATTCGCGGTATCGCCTTAATACGGCTTGCACTGAGACATGCATGGCTTAATCTTTGAGACAAGCATATAACTACTGGCAGGATCAACCAGGGAGCTAACATAGACTTGTTGAAGTCGTCAAACTCTCTTCTCGTTTCATATTCACATATAAAATACACACACACACGCGAGGCACGCACGCACGCACGCATGCATGCATGCACGCATGTATGTATGTACCATATACGCACAGTATGAAACGAGCGTCTTACCGTATCGTCAATCGCGTTAGACGCGATAGATTTTAACGGTTGACTCTTTTATAATTCAAACGAGACACTCGCTCGCGCGCGCGTTCGCGCGCTCCCCCGCGCTTTATATATTTATCGAGACGATATTTATATATCGCGACGGCGGCGGCGGCGGCGGCGGCGACGGCGGCGTCGTCACATAATGACACATCACGGTCACGAATTCGAACGTTCTAAACGAGATCGAGTTTATTTTAAAATAACACTTCGCACACGACGTGTACGTATGTATTGTTCAACGATTATTATCGTAAAACATTGGGATCGACGCCCGGTGTTTGAGTGATCGTACCGATACTCGGGTTATGTATTTTTTGTACATGATAAATGAAAAATAAAAAGAATTTTAGAAACGACCGTTTTCATGATATAATATCAAAATTATACACATTATACGAATACACTGAATCTTTTAAAAACTCTGGTCTCTAACACGTTTCCTTCTCATATGTGTCGTGTCACGACGTCGCACAGATCTACTACAATGAATCGACACTATTCCATGAGGATAGATTGTAGAGAAGAGCGCGACGACGACGACGATAAGAGGAAGCGCATGTGAGGCAGAGAGATTTACGTGCGTCCGTCGGTCGGCACAGTTTTACAGAACGAAAAAAAAAAAAAGAATCTTTTCATCATTTCCACGTGTCAGTGAATATTGTATGTTGTCCCCCCAGCGGTCGCGACGATTCGTACGTACATAGGTAATACTACGTGTAAAGTATAATATAACGCGATACGACGAATCGAGACGCCAGAGAGACGCAACAACGACGAGACGACGAAAGGAAACGATAATAAATTTTTATTTTTCGTTATACAAGAGTACTACTGTGATCGGTCACTTCGCGTCTCGCATCAAATTTCAATGTTCGACGTTCGAACCGTCACTACTCCATATATATGCCCGGCGACGAGTATGACATTCGGCTCGTCCGAACGGAATGTAATTTTTTTATTTTTTTTTTTTATGTTTCTCATATTTGATCCGATATCATAAGAGAACAAACCCCAGACACGCACCCCTAACCCCCCCCCCCCCCCAAACCCCCAACCCCCCCGCAACCCCCTCTGTATACCCCGAAACAAACATCCAAACCCGTATTATATATATATATCTCTATTATATATTTTGTT
>NW_026974773.1:157500-162500 GCF_037043105.1 Vanessa tameamea
CGAACTTGGACAGGAGTGGCGACGACGAGAAAGCGATACCTCCCGAACACCACATCTCCCGCGATCGTTACAACCGCGGGATTCAGTGCTGGGCTATTTCCTGTTCGCTCGCCGCTACTAAGGAAATCCTGGTTAGTTTCTTTTCCTCCGCTTACTAATATGCTTAAATTCGGCGGGTGATCCTCCCTGATCTGAGGCCAACGATAAAAAAAACGAGGCAGACGCGATATCCGTCAACGCGACGGCGCCGCTTTCGTCGAGACGAGAGAGAATTTTCATTCCGGTCGTTCCGACGTCGGCGTCGACGCGCTCTTCGGACGTCGAGTCCGCCTACTCGATATACGAATGTTTCGATGTCATCACGTAAACTATGCGCGCGCGCGCGCTTTATGTACACTCGTATACAAACGTTCGTAACGATCGCGGAGCTTTTGTATTCGAAATTTTGACATTAGAAAATAAACGAAAGAAACGCACATACTCATCTCGAGACGAAGAGATCACCTAAACTCCGATTACCCCCTCTTCGAATTATCGAGAACAACTCAATGAAACGATCGAAAGGTCGGAGATGGGCGCTCCTCGTCTGGCGACGAGCGACGCTCTCAGTCTCTCTGACGTCGCATATAACGAAACTCCGTGACGTGAACGTACACACGAACGTATATAAAAAATATACATAATATAAATTATATATACACGCACGCATGTAAACGTAAACATACATACACATCGTCGTATTTGTTATATTTGAACGGACCGAGAACGAAATGCGTATATTAAGTATTATATTTAAACACGTAATAACGATCTCGAACGCGGATACCGTCATATGTTCGAGTCGAACGTCAAAGTCTTTTACTTCGGTTAAGACGTAAAGAGACGAGACATTAAACGTTCGAACAGTGTGGTTTATATTTTTATACAGCCGGCCCTCAGACAGGAGTGGTCCTGGATGTTTCTCCACGGACCGCAATGTGCGTTCGAAATGTCGATGTTCAAATGTGTCCTGCAGTTCACACTATGACGCGCAGTTAACTGCGTTCTTCATCGACCCGCGAGCCAAGTGATCCACCGTCCAGGGTAATGGTTTTGTTAATTTTTTTGTTAATAATTTCTACGATCACTCGAACGATTCTATACGCCAGAGCAGATATTAGTTAGTTTTTTATTTTTATTTTTTTTTTTTTTTTTTTGTTTTTTTCTCTTCTTTTTAGTATATAGAGAAAAATTCAAAAATTAAAAAAAAAAAAAAATAAAATAAAATAAAAAAAAAAAAAAAAGTACAAAACAAAAAAAAAAAAATATACATTTTATTTGAAGATGACGGATGTGCGTTAACACATCGTACTTTCCTCGAAATCGACATCGAAAAATATCAGTATAGGACGCGTTACACGACTCTCCGACTCGAGAACGAGAGAATCGCGTCCTCGCATCGAAACGACACATTCCGAACGTCGATTTTTGTGTTTTAGAATTTTATTATCGTTCATCATCGCACTCATTCGAGATAGATAATTTACGTTAATGATCCTTCCGCAGGTTCCCCTACGGAAACCTTGTTACGACTTTTACTTCCTCTAAATGATCAAGTTTGGTCAACTTCCCAGCAACGCCGACGGCCGTGAAGCCACCGCGTGTCGGTCCGAAGACCTCACTAAATCATTCAATCGGTAGTAGCGACGGGCGGTGTGTACAAAGGGCAGGGACGTAATCAACGCGAGCTTATGACTCGCGCTTACTAGGAATTCCTCGTTTATGGGGGATAATTGCAAACCCCAATCCCCAGCACGAAGGAGTTTCAACGGGTTGCCCGGGCCTCTAGGCCAGGGAGAACATGCTGATTCCTTCAGTGTAGCGCGCGTGCGGCCCAGGACATCTAAGGGCATCACAGACCTGTTATTGCTCAATCTCGTGCGGCTCGAAGCCGCCGGTCCCTCTAAGAAGAATTTTAATACGCCGCCAGTGAGTTGCTCGACCGAAATCGAGCACACCTAAATGACGACGCCTATTTAGCAGGCTAGAGTCTCGTTCGTTACCGGAATTAACCAGACAAATCGCTCCACCAACTAAGAACGGCCATGCACCACCACCCACCGAATCAAGAAAGAGCTATTAATCTGTCAATCCTTCCGGTGTCCGGGCCTGGTGAGATTTCCCGTGTTGAGTCAAATTAAGCCGCAGGCTCCACTCCTGGTGGTGCCCTTCCGTCAATTCCTTTAAGTTTCAGCTTTGCAACCATACTCCCCCCGGAGTCCAAAATCTTTGGTTTCCCGGAAGCTGCCCGCCGAGCCATTGTAGTAACGTCGGCGGATCGCTAGATGACATATTTACGGTTAGAACTAGGGCGGTATCTAATCGCCTTCGAACCTCTAACTTTCGTTCTTGATTGATGAAAACACCTTTGGCAAATGCTTTCGCTGATGTTCGTCTTGCGACGATCCAAGAATTTCACCTCTAACGTCGCAATACGAATGCCCCCAGTTATCCCTATTAATCATTACCTCGGAGTTCTGAAAACCAACAAAATAGAACCGAGATCATATTCTATTATTCCATGCACGAAATATTCAAGCGGCATTTTGAGCCCGCTTTGAGCACTCTAATTTGTTCAAAGTAAAATTGTCGGCCCATCTCGACACTCACTGAAGAGCACCGCGATAGGATTTTGATATTGAACCGGCGTTTTACCGCCGGCTCACCGACGATATGCTCCGCAGACGTGTCAGTATCACCGCGGATGCGGTGCACCGACAGCGCGGCGCACAAATGCAACTACGAGCTTTTTAACCGCAACAATTTTAGTATACGCTATTGGAGCTGGAATTACCGCGGCTGCTGGCACCAGACTTGCCCTCCAATTGTTCCTCGTTAAAATATTTAAAGTGTACTCATTCCGATTACGAGGCCTCGAAAGAGTCCCGTATCGTTATTTTTCGTCACTACCTCCCCGTGCCGGGAGTGGGTAATTTGCGCGCCTGCTGCCTTCCTTGGATGTGGTAGCCGTTTCTCAGGCTCCCTCTCCGGAATCGAACCCTGATTCCCCGTTACCCGTGACAACCATGGTAGTCGCAGAAACTACCATCGAAAGTTGATAAGGCAGACATTTGAAAGATGCGTCGCCGGTACTGGACCATGCGATCGGCAAAAGTTATCCAGATTCATCAAAATTAACGACTTCGGACGAGACGCCCTCCGTCGATTGGTTTTGATCTAATAAAAGCACTCATCCCATCACTGGTCAGAGTTCTGATTGCATGTATTAGCTCTAGAATTACCACAGTTATCCAAGTAACTGAGTAAGATCTAAGGAACCAAAACTGATATATTGAGCCATTCGCGGTATCGCCTTAATACGGCTTGCACTGAGACATGCATGGCTTAATCTTTGAGACAAGCATATAACTACTGGCAGGATCAACCAGGGAGCTAACATAGACTTGTTGAAGTCGTCAAACTCTCTTCTCGTTTCATATTCACATATAAAATACACACACACACGCGAGGCACGCACGCACGCACGCATGCATGCATGCACGCATGTATGTATGTACCATATACGCACAGTATGAAACGAGCGTCTTACCGTATCGTCAATCGCGTTAGACGCGATAGATTTTAACGGTTGACTCTTTTATAATTCAAACGAGACACTCGCTCGCGCGCGCGTTCGCGCGCTCCCCCGCGCTTTATATATTTATCGAGACGATATTTATATATCGCGACGGCGGCGGCGGCGGCGGCGGCGACGGCGGCGTCGTCACATAATGACACATCACGGTCACGAATTCGAACGTTCTAAACGAGATCGAGTTTATTTTAAAATAACACTTCGCACACGACGTGTACGTATGTATTGTTCAACGATTATTATCGTAAAACATTGGGATCGACGCCCGGTGTTTGAGTGATCGTACCGATACTCGGGTTATGTATTTTTTGTACATGATAAATGAAAAATAAAAAGAATTTTAGAAACGACCGTTTTCATGATATAATATCAAAATTATACACATTATACGAATACACTGAATCTTTTAAAAACTCTGGTCTCTAACACGTTTCCTTCTCATATGTGTCGTGTCACGACGTCGCACAGATCTACTACAATGAATCGACACTATTCCATGAGGATAGATTGTAGAGAAGAGCGCGACGACGACGACGATAAGAGGAAGCGCATGTGAGGCAGAGAGATTTACGTGCGTCCGTCGGTCGGCACAGTTTTACAGAACGAAAAAAAAAAAAAGAATCTTTTCATCATTTCCACGTGTCAGTGAATATTGTATGTTGTCCCCCCAGCGGTCGCGACGATTCGTACGTACATAGGTAATACTACGTGTAAAGTATAATATAACGCGATACGACGAATCGAGACGCCAGAGAGACGCAACAACGACGAGACGACGAAAGGAAACGATAATAAATTTTTATTTTTCGTTATACAAGAGTACTACTGTGATCGGTCACTTCGCGTCTCGCATCAAATTTCAATGTTCGACGTTCGAACCGTCACTACTCCATATATATGCCCGGCGACGAGTATGACATTCGGCTCGTCCGAACGGAATGTAATTTTTTTATTTTTTTTTTTTATGTTTCTCATATTTGATCCGATATCATAAGAGAACAAACCCCAGACACGCACCCCTAACCCCCCCCCCCAAACCCCCAACCCCCCCGCAACCCCCTCTGTATACCCCGAAACAAACATCCAAACCCGTATTATATATATATATCTCTATTATATATTTTGTTCAATATTTTTATATATAGGATATGATTATATGATATTATGCAACGTCAATGCAACATCAACAACAACAACAACAACAACAACAACAACAACAACAACAACAAAAGAAAGAAAAAAAAAAAACAACAATATAGAAAGTTTTATCTTGATTTATTTTCATTTCACCCGTATTCGTTTATCGAAAAATAATAATAATAATAATAATGATGATGATGATGATGAATAAATATAATAATAAAGA
>NW_026974773.1:167500-172500 GCF_037043105.1 Vanessa tameamea
AGACGCGATATCCGTCAACGCGACGGCGCCGCTTTCGTCGAGACGAGAGAGAATTTTCATTCCGGTCGTTCCGACGTCGGCGTCGACGCGCTCTTCGGACGTCGAGTCCGCCTACTCGATATACGAATGTTTCGATGTCATCACGTAAACTATGCGCGCGCGCGCGCTTTATGTACACTCGTATACAAACGTTCGTAACGATCGCGGAGCTTTTGTATTCGAAATTTTGACATTAGAAAATAAACGAAAGAAACGCACATACTCATCTCGAGACGAAGAGATCACCTAAACTCCGATTACCCCCTCTTCGAATTATCGAGAACAACTCAATGAAACGATCGAAAGGTCGGAGATGGGCGCTCCTCGTCTGGCGACGAGCGACGCTCTCAGTCTCTCTGACGTCGCATATAACGAAACTCCGTGACGTGAACGTACACACGAACGTATATAAAAAATATACATAATATAAATTATATATACACGCACGCATGTAAACGTAAACATACATACACATCGTCGTATTTGTTATATTTGAACGGACCGAGAACGAAATGCGTATATTAAGTATTATATTTAAACACGTAATAACGATCTCGAACGCGGATACCGTCATATGTTCGAGTCGAACGTCAAAGTCTTTTACTTCGGTTAAGACGTAAAGAGACGAGACATTAAACGTTCGAACAGTGTGGTTTATATTTTTATACAGCCGGCCCTCAGACAGGAGTGGTCCTGGATGTTTCTCCACGGACCGCAATGTGCGTTCGAAATGTCGATGTTCAAATGTGTCCTGCAGTTCACACTATGACGCGCAGTTAACTGCGTTCTTCATCGACCCGCGAGCCAAGTGATCCACCGTCCAGGGTAATGGTTTTGTTAATTTTTTTGTTAATAATTTCTACGATCACTCGAACGATTCTATACGCCAGAGCAGATATTAGTTAGTTTTTTATTTTTATTTTTTTTTTTTTTTTTTTGTTTTTTTCTCTTCTTTTTAGTATATAGAGAAAAATTCAAAAATTAAAAAAAAAAAAAAATAAAATAAAATAAAAAAAAAAAAAAAAGTACAAAACAAAAAAAAAAAAATATACATTTTATTTGAAGATGACGGATGTGCGTTAACACATCGTACTTTCCTCGAAATCGACATCGAAAAATATCAGTATAGGACGCGTTACACGACTCTCCGACTCGAGAACGAGAGAATCGCGTCCTCGCATCGAAACGACACATTCCGAACGTCGATTTTTGTGTTTTAGAATTTTATTATCGTTCATCATCGCACTCATTCGAGATAGATAATTTACGTTAATGATCCTTCCGCAGGTTCCCCTACGGAAACCTTGTTACGACTTTTACTTCCTCTAAATGATCAAGTTTGGTCAACTTCCCAGCAACGCCGACGGCCGTGAAGCCACCGCGTGTCGGTCCGAAGACCTCACTAAATCATTCAATCGGTAGTAGCGACGGGCGGTGTGTACAAAGGGCAGGGACGTAATCAACGCGAGCTTATGACTCGCGCTTACTAGGAATTCCTCGTTTATGGGGGATAATTGCAAACCCCAATCCCCAGCACGAAGGAGTTTCAACGGGTTGCCCGGGCCTCTAGGCCAGGGAGAACATGCTGATTCCTTCAGTGTAGCGCGCGTGCGGCCCAGGACATCTAAGGGCATCACAGACCTGTTATTGCTCAATCTCGTGCGGCTCGAAGCCGCCGGTCCCTCTAAGAAGAATTTTAATACGCCGCCAGTGAGTTGCTCGACCGAAATCGAGCACACCTAAATGACGACGCCTATTTAGCAGGCTAGAGTCTCGTTCGTTACCGGAATTAACCAGACAAATCGCTCCACCAACTAAGAACGGCCATGCACCACCACCCACCGAATCAAGAAAGAGCTATTAATCTGTCAATCCTTCCGGTGTCCGGGCCTGGTGAGATTTCCCGTGTTGAGTCAAATTAAGCCGCAGGCTCCACTCCTGGTGGTGCCCTTCCGTCAATTCCTTTAAGTTTCAGCTTTGCAACCATACTCCCCCCGGAGTCCAAAATCTTTGGTTTCCCGGAAGCTGCCCGCCGAGCCATTGTAGTAACGTCGGCGGATCGCTAGATGACATATTTACGGTTAGAACTAGGGCGGTATCTAATCGCCTTCGAACCTCTAACTTTCGTTCTTGATTGATGAAAACACCTTTGGCAAATGCTTTCGCTGATGTTCGTCTTGCGACGATCCAAGAATTTCACCTCTAACGTCGCAATACGAATGCCCCCAGTTATCCCTATTAATCATTACCTCGGAGTTCTGAAAACCAACAAAATAGAACCGAGATCATATTCTATTATTCCATGCACGAAATATTCAAGCGGCATTTTGAGCCCGCTTTGAGCACTCTAATTTGTTCAAAGTAAAATTGTCGGCCCATCTCGACACTCACTGAAGAGCACCGCGATAGGATTTTGATATTGAACCGGCGTTTTACCGCCGGCTCACCGACGATATGCTCCGCAGACGTGTCAGTATCACCGCGGATGCGGTGCACCGACAGCGCGGCGCACAAATGCAACTACGAGCTTTTTAACCGCAACAATTTTAGTATACGCTATTGGAGCTGGAATTACCGCGGCTGCTGGCACCAGACTTGCCCTCCAATTGTTCCTCGTTAAAATATTTAAAGTGTACTCATTCCGATTACGAGGCCTCGAAAGAGTCCCGTATCGTTATTTTTCGTCACTACCTCCCCGTGCCGGGAGTGGGTAATTTGCGCGCCTGCTGCCTTCCTTGGATGTGGTAGCCGTTTCTCAGGCTCCCTCTCCGGAATCGAACCCTGATTCCCCGTTACCCGTGACAACCATGGTAGTCGCAGAAACTACCATCGAAAGTTGATAAGGCAGACATTTGAAAGATGCGTCGCCGGTACTGGACCATGCGATCGGCAAAAGTTATCCAGATTCATCAAAATTAACGACTTCGGACGAGACGCCCTCCGTCGATTGGTTTTGATCTAATAAAAGCACTCATCCCATCACTGGTCAGAGTTCTGATTGCATGTATTAGCTCTAGAATTACCACAGTTATCCAAGTAACTGAGTAAGATCTAAGGAACCAAAACTGATATATTGAGCCATTCGCGGTATCGCCTTAATACGGCTTGCACTGAGACATGCATGGCTTAATCTTTGAGACAAGCATATAACTACTGGCAGGATCAACCAGGGAGCTAACATAGACTTGTTGAAGTCGTCAAACTCTCTTCTCGTTTCATATTCACATATAAAATACACACACACACGCGAGGCACGCACGCACGCACGCATGCATGCATGCACGCATGTATGTATGTACCATATACGCACAGTATGAAACGAGCGTCTTACCGTATCGTCAATCGCGTTAGACGCGATAGATTTTAACGGTTGACTCTTTTATAATTCAAACGAGACACTCGCTCGCGCGCGCGTTCGCGCGCTCCCCCGCGCTTTATATATTTATCGAGACGATATTTATATATCGCGACGGCGGCGGCGGCGGCGGCGGCGACGGCGGCGTCGTCACATAATGACACATCACGGTCACGAATTCGAACGTTCTAAACGAGATCGAGTTTATTTTAAAATAACACTTCGCACACGACGTGTACGTATGTATTGTTCAACGATTATTATCGTAAAACATTGGGATCGACGCCCGGTGTTTGAGTGATCGTACCGATACTCGGGTTATGTATTTTTTGTACATGATAAATGAAAAATAAAAAGAATTTTAGAAACGACCGTTTTCATGATATAATATCAAAATTATACACATTATACGAATACACTGAATCTTTTAAAAACTCTGGTCTCTAACACGTTTCCTTCTCATATGTGTCGTGTCACGACGTCGCACAGATCTACTACAATGAATCGACACTATTCCATGAGGATAGATTGTAGAGAAGAGCGCGACGACGACGACGATAAGAGGAAGCGCATGTGAGGCAGAGAGATTTACGTGCGTCCGTCGGTCGGCACAGTTTTACAGAACGAAAAAAAAAAAAAGAATCTTTTCATCATTTCCACGTGTCAGTGAATATTGTATGTTGTCCCCCCAGCGGTCGCGACGATTCGTACGTACATAGGTAATACTACGTGTAAAGTATAATATAACGCGATACGACGAATCGAGACGCCAGAGAGACGCAACAACGACGAGACGACGAAAGGAAACGATAATAAATTTTTATTTTTCGTTATACAAGAGTACTACTGTGATCGGTCACTTCGCGTCTCGCATCAAATTTCAATGTTCGACGTTCGAACCGTCACTACTCCATATATATGCCCGGCGACGAGTATGACATTCGGCTCGTCCGAACGGAATGTAATTTTTTTATTTTTTTTTTTTATGTTTCTCATATTTGATCCGATATCATAAGAGAACAAACCCCAGACACGCACCCCTAACCCCCCCCCCCCCCCAAACCCCCAACCCCCCCGCAACCCCCTCTGTATACCCCGAAACAAACATCCAAACCCGTATTATATATATATATCTCTATTATATATTTTGTTCAATATTTTTATATATAGGATATGATTATATGATATTATGCAACGTCAATGCAACATCAACAACAACAACAACAACAACAACAACAACAACAACAACAAGAAAGAAAAAAAAAAAACAACAATATAGAAAGTTTTATCTTGATTTATTTTCATTTGACCCGTATTCGTTTATCGAAAAATAATAATAATAATAATGATGATGATGATGATGAATAAATATAATAATAAAGAACATGACGCGAATTACGAATGCGTAAATAATGTCAATATTACGATATAAAATTAAATATTTATGTTATATAATCGTTTATTGTCCGTCGTAGAACCTTAAAAATATCATAAAGTAATAAAGAAATAGAAATCTATCTTAAAATATCCTGACATAAATGTATCGAGTCTCTATAAAAAAAATAAAAAAAAAAAATTCTACCAACGATTTCTCGAACGGAGTGCT
>NW_026974773.1:177500-178884 GCF_037043105.1 Vanessa tameamea
ATTTTGACATTAGAAAATAAACGAAAGAAACGCACATACTCATCTCGAGACGAAGAGATCACCTAAACTCCGATTACCCCCTCTTCGAATTATCGAGAACAACTCAATGAAACGATCGAAAGGTCGGAGATGGGCGCTCCTCGTCTGGCGACGAGCGACGCTCTCAGTCTCTCTGACGTCGCATATAACGAAACTCCGTGACGTGAACGTACACACGAACGTATATAAAAAATATACATAATATAAATTATATATACACGCACGCATGTAAACGTAAACATACATACACATCGTCGTATTTGTTATATTTGAACGGACCGAGAACGAAATGCGTATATTAAGTATTATATTTAAACACGTAATAACGATCTCGAACGCGGATACCGTCATATGTTCGAGTCGAACGTCAAAGTCTTTTACTTCGGTTAAGACGTAAAGAGACGAGACATTAAACGTTCGAACAGTGTGGTTTATATTTTTATACAGCCGGCCCTCAGACAGGAGTGGTCCTGGATGTTTCTCCACGGACCGCAATGTGCGTTCGAAATGTCGATGTTCAAATGTGTCCTGCAGTTCACACTATGACGCGCAGTTAACTGCGTTCTTCATCGACCCGCGAGCCAAGTGATCCACCGTCCAGGGTAATGGTTTTGTTAATTTTTTTGTTAATAATTTCTACGATCACTCGAACGATTCTATACGCCAGAGCAGATATTAGTTAGTTTTTTATTTTTATTTTTTTTTTTTTTTTTTTGTTTTTTTCTCTTCTTTTTAGTATATAGAGAAAAATTCAAAAATTAAAAAAAAAAAATAAAATAAAATAAAAAAAAAAAAAAAAGTACAAAACAAAAAAAAAAAAATATACATTTTATTTGAAGATGACGGATGTGCGTTAACACATCGTACTTTCCTCGAAATCGACATCGAAAAATATCAGTATAGGACGCGTTACACGACTCTCCGACTCGAGAACGAGAGAATCGCGTCCTCGCATCGAAACGACACATTCCGAACGTCGATTTTTGTGTTTTAGAATTTTATTATCGTTCATCATCGCACTCATTCGAGATAGATAATTTACGTTAATGATCCTTCCGCAGGTTCCCCTACGGAAACCTTGTTACGACTTTTACTTCCTCTAAATGATCAAGTTTGGTCAACTTCCCAGCAACGCCGACGGCCGTGAAGCCACCGCGTGTCGGTCCGAAGACCTCACTAAATCATTCAATCGGTAGTAGCGACGGGCGGTGTGTACAAAGGGCAGGGACGTAATCAACGCGAGCTTATGACTCGCGCTTACTAGGAATTCCTCGTTTATGGGGGATAATTGCAAACCCCAATCCCCAGCACGAAGGAGTTTCAACGGGTTGCCCGGGCCTCTAGG